>NW_003852619.1:2141428-2150208 GCF_000181295.1 Otolemur garnettii
TTTTTTTTTTTTTTTTTTTTGTCCACATGGGTGGCTTAGAAAGTGTTACCCTTGCTTTCTTTTATTTTTTTTTATTTGTTACATATACATATGTTTATTTGGTTTCCACTTTTTGGCTTCACAAAATTAGTTAGTAGTGCCCTAACTACTGAGCTACTGGCTCTGAGCTAAAGAAGAATTCCTCTTGATGTTGCCTCTTGGAAGCAGTGAAACAGTTGGTAATGGGCATAAACTAGGGTTTGAAGGCCAAGCTGACCACTTAATAGCTATGACCTTGGGCATTTCATTTAACTTATTTGAGTGTCAGTTTCTTTATGAATAAAATCATGATTGTAATATCCTCACAAATATTTTTTAATTATGAAATATAATAGTATGTTTATAAATGTATATACCATATTACCTCACACTATAGAGCATTGTTTCATATACTGAGTGGGGTAAAAGTAATTCTCCATGATGTAGGTATTAGCATTCTGTTTAGCTCAGCCTATGGAATATTAAGTACCTACAAAGCATCAGACTTTGTGCTAAGTTAACCCTTCTGGTACAAATATAAGATATGATGATTTATGTCCATAAAGATCTCACTGTCTATTATAATTCAGACATATGAATAGGTGATTCTAATCCAGAAGGATGCATACAGAGACACATACATTTTATGGTATCAGAGCAAGAAAGATAGATCAGTGAAGGCAATAGAAGACCAGTCGGTGGATAAAAAACACTTGAACTAAATTTTAAGTATTTTAAGTTTTGAAGAGTATTGAAGAGTAATGAAACTAATCTGGAACTGTGAATAGCTGTTCTTTAGTGAACATAACTTAGCAGATAAGCACCTTGTCTCTAAGGCTACACTATGTGGATTCAGTTCTACTACTTACACAGGGTAAATTACTGAACCTCTTTGTCCCTCACTTTTCCCATCAATAAAATGGAGATAACAATAGTACCAAACGTATAAGGTTGAGAGTATCAAGTGCTTGGAAAATAGCCTGATAAGTAGTGAGCATCACATGTGTCATCTTAGCTTTTTCTATTATATTTTTAAAGAAATAATAACAAAAGTATAATTATTCACTTTTACACATATCTATCTGTACTGACAGAAATAAATCTGGATTGAAAATACTTCCCTACTATATTAACATGTAATTGTACTTAATCTACTAGTGACAAGTGATCTTAGCAACCCGGAAAAAGTTACATATAGTACCTGATTGTGTGGTATTTATTATTGTTGTGTGTTTTCATGTGCCTCATGAGAATGTCAGAGTTTGAATTAAAGCAATGAAAAAACATTAAATTTCTTATTAAGCTTGGCAAGAGTGGAACTGAAATCAGGGACATGTTAGTACAAGTTTATGGGGATACTGCCATGAAGGAAATGGCAGTGTACACATGCATTAGAACTTTTTCTAAGGGTGGAGAAAGTGACACTGATGAAGAGAGTTTAGGGTGAACAGTAATGAGCAGAACTTAAAAAAAAACATTGTAAAAATTGTGCATCAAATTGTGTGTTAAAATCATCAGCTGACTTGTGAGCAGCATAGCAGCTGAAGTAAACATCGATAGAAAAACAGGAAAGCTTAAATGAAAATCTTGGCATGAGAAAGGTGTATGCAAAAATGGATCAAAAGGAGTTCATTGATGAACAAAAGCAAGGAACTCACAGGGCACTGTCCTTGAGGGAGTTTTCCACCAGTAAACAAGTAATTATAACAAACATATCAAGTGACTTACATGGACGGTAATATAACATTATTTCTAAATTGTTCTATATTAATGAAAAACTATAAGAGGAAGTTTCTTTCAATAATTATACAAAATTAAATAATTACTACATTGTTGAATATATAAAAATTTCTCAAAGGCCATCTAGTAAAAATCAATTGATTTTTATTCTGAATATTAAGACTTCTAGAGCAGTCTTCCTTCAACTCTTGTTGAAAAGCATTGTACCTGTTTAAATGTCATATACTGCTTTAAGCAAAACTTTACATGTGATATAGTGTATCATATATCATTAAATACAGTATTTTGAAAAGTGATGTAGTTTCATAGTTATTTATTGCTATGTAACAAGTTATTCCAAAACAAAACAGTTTAAAATGACGAATATTTATTCTCTCATATAAGTCTTGAGAGTCAGTAATCTAAATTATTTTAGCTGAGAGACTTTCTCAAGGTCTTTCACAAGATTATAGTCGGACTATTAGCTCAGGCTATAGTCATCTCAAGGCTGAAAAATTCTACTTCCAAGATCAGCACATGGATGACTGGCCTTTGTTTCTTAGTAGCTCTTGGCTGGAGGAATTAATTCTTCAATTTGTGGTTTTTCTCATATGACTACTTACACTATAGGAGAGAACCAAGAGAGGGGGAACACCAGAAGTTGGAAATCAGGGGAGTTATCTTGGAAGCTGACTAACACACTATGTCTCAAAAATTACATAACCCATGGACAACTAGGTCTACAAAATATTCTCAAAAAAATCCCCTGGCATTAATGATAATTGATAACTTTGCAGAACCTAGGGTTTATTCTTTCCTTGAATTCTCTGGGAATGTGCTATCAATACCATCCTCACTAACTCATTCTAGGGTTTTATTTTTCCTTGAAAGTTTATTTCTTAAATCCAATGTAAGTCTAATCTGTATTAATTAAAAAGTATTTTATATTCTTATGTACTTTTATTGACTAAGAAAAAATACTCAACTCTAATTTCTACTTTGTTTCAAAGCTTATCATTATGAAATTTTACACAATTAGAAAAGCAAACAACCAACTATGGGGATGAATGTACAATAAAGACTTTCTTTTTTTTTTTTGAGACAATCTCATTATATCATCCTCAGTAGAGGGCTGTGGAATCACAGCTTATAGAAAACTCAAACTCTTGGGCTTCAGTGAGTCTCTTGCCTCAGCCTCCCGAGTACCTGGGACTACTGGTGCCCACCACAATGCCCGGGTATTTCTTGGTTGCATTTTTCATTGTTGTTTAGTGGGCTGGGCCAGGTTCGAACCCAATAGCTTCAGTGTATGTGGCCGGAGCCCTATTCACTGAGCTATGGGCGCTGAGGCAATAAAGATTTTCTTTAAGATTACTCCGTTGCCTTATATTTGTAGTTTAGTAGCATAGTTGAAGAAATGTACATGTGTTTATGGACACCATTATCTAGTATAATCTACTCTAAACTTCTGCGCTGATGCTGTCATTCTACATTTACTAGTACACAAAGCATGGTTATATAATAAAAAAGATTTTCCAGATTATATTCTTTGTTCTCAATTAGTTGAACTTCAAGATACTTCATGATCCTAGAAAGTTTAGTTCATCAACACAATTAGAACAGCATAACCTTCAAGTGCCACTGGAGCAATTTTTGATTTAAGAGCTATAATTTATAGGCTTGGTAGAAGAGCATTGTAGCAACTAGGGTGGCCTGCTGCTAATAGCATGTGGGCAATTTATGGCAAAGAAATGAAAATCAATGATAAGTTCAAATCACAACCATTAACTATTAACATTTTCTGTCATAGATGAATATCATTGGGCTTAGCATGGCTCATTTATTTCTAGTACTCCCTGCCCTGTTGTCATGGGGTCTGTGTTATATTATATTGTTCTGTTTTCTTATCTCTCAAATATAGAACTGTTTTGAAGTAGGGGTTGTGGCAGATAAACATGATATTTAAACTATTCACTTCATAAATCAATCAAATGACATTTCTAGGGTGTAATTGATATCTAATGTTGAGGAGTTTGCTTAAATCTTGCTTTAAAGCATTATATTATGCCATCTGCTTTGGTACAGTACAGGTCAGTGTATTGGTTGTATACACATAGTGGTGTGTAAAAACATACACCTTCATTAAAAAGAGGTGTACTGGACACAAGAAACTATAATGGGATTTACTGTCTGAAATTGACAAATGTGACAAGGACATTAGGATTATAAATGAGCATGTTTAATTTAGGGTTAATACATTTATTTAACTTTAATTAAAAAAAAAGTTTAAGTGTTAGTTTAATTCTGTACTTTTTTTTGGCTGGGAGCTGGGTTTGAACCCACCACCTCCAGTATATGGGGTCGGCACCCCACCCCTTTGAGTCATAGGAGCTGCCCTAATTCTGTACTTTTAAAGTCAAACAACCATAATGGAATTTCTAATGTAGGACCTTACAACAACTTGGAGGTCGTTATTGGTTTTAACAAGAATAATTATTACAAAGCAATGGTGTTTGGTGTATAAAAATGACTAGGGAATTTTTCAGTGAGCTAGATTTTACAGGCATAGCTCCTTTCATAGGTCTACTAGCAAACACATGCAAACACACACAGTTGTACAATATTCTTATTTTTAAAAACTGCAAAATAATTGAATATAAAGTTCAAGTCTGCAAGGGATACATGTAAGTATGAGTATAACTCATGTGACTTTTGTTGGCATGGAGAAAAGTTTCCTTGAATAAAATAAATCAACTTTAAATAGAATCATTTAACCAGGGCTTTCAAACTATCATCTCCATCCTAATATCCATATAATATGAAGCCTGAGACACAGTATAGCATATTTTTTAACTTCTTGCTTTAGTTATAAAGGAAAAAATTGATTTGTGAAAAATTACAGGAACATTTGACAAATTAATGGCCCAATAGAGAACACTTAGGGTCTAATTCATAGCACCAGAACTCCCTGCAGAATAAATGATGATAAATCTTTTAAATGTAAGTAAAAAAGAGGGCATGTAGTAACTGGGTAAATAAAAAAATAGTATAAATTGTTACCATTTTAAAACAGAAGAATGCTACACTATCACCAAATATGAATATCATGATAAAATAAAATTCTCAGTAGAAGCAGGCTAAATTAGGTGGTAACATAAGGAGTTAATAGAAATCTCTTAAGAGATAAAACCTTTTGACTTTACTCCCTACCATGAAGGAAAAATAACAGATGCTTCATACAGCCATAGAAGGAGATAACAGTGCCATTTACTCCATTATTTCACTTATAGTCAACCCATCACTAGGCAGGAAACAACTGAATATCTGATCGATATCTTTTTCATTAATCCCTCTCTACAACCTCAGGAAAAGATTTTACATAATTCAGTGTGTCCAAAAATAAACAATAATTTCCTTCACAAAGTCATTCCTCCATGCTATTGGTTGGATATGTTTTGCCTCTACCAAAATTCATGTTAAAATGTGACTTCCCAACATAAAGATCTGGGGAGGTGAGGCCCATTGGGAAGTGTTTGGGTCATGAAAGGGGATTTTTCATATATGGCTTGTTGCTTTTTTAGCAGTAGGAAGTTTGTTTTTCTCTGGTGAGACTGGGTTAGTTCTCATGGGAATGGATTATGACAGAACCAAAAGTCAGATGAGAGATGTAGAATATGGAAAGGATATTCTGGACCTTAAGGGAATGAAGGAGACAATCAGGTAATGTAAAGATGCAGTAGAAAGTATTAAAAGTAGGTTAGACCATGGAGAAGAAATAATCATGGAGCTAAAGGATAAAGTTTTCAAGTTAACTCAAGAAGTTAAAAAGGTAGAAAAGAAGAGAGAGAAAGCAAAATGGGCTCTTAAAGAACCACGAGACTCCATGAAGTATTCAAACAAAAAAATAATAGGGATTCCTGACGGGGGAATAAGATTGTCTCAAAGGAATGGAAGCCCTACTGGAGACTATCATAAATGAAAATGTTCCAAGTTTTACTAAAGACCCTGACACCTCCTTTCAGAGGGATATTGAAATCTAGATTATCTCAGCTCACCTAGACCCTCTCCAAGACACATTGTAATGAACCTGTCCAAAGTCAAGATGAAAGAAAAAATTCTGTAAGCAGCCAGGAATAAGTGCCAATTCACCTATAGGGGTAGAGTCATTAGGATGACAGCAGACATTTGAGCTGAAACTTTCCAAACCAGAAAAGCATGATCATCTACCTTCAACATTCTTAACAAAATGATTTTAAGCCCAAAATTCTGTATCCTGCTAAATTAAACTTCAAAATTGATGGAGAAATCAAATCTTTTGCAGATATACAAGCACTGAGGCAGCTCACCACAAGATTGGCTCTACAGGAAATACTTAGACCTTAGACCATTCTCAACACTGACCACCACAATAGACCACAAACTAAGTAAACATCCAGAATCTAAAATACTTAGACCTTAGACCATTCTCAACACTGACCACCACAATAGATCACAAACTAAGTAAACACCCAGAAGCTAAAGGTCAAAACATAGCTACCACAATATTGCAAATGATAAAATTACACAGTGGACTTTCACAAAAGATGAATAGAACTCCACCAAACTTATCAAGTCTCTTAATAAATGTCAATGGTCTGAATTCACCAGTGAAGAGGCACAGGCTGCCCAATTGGATAAAAAAGCACAAGATCCTAACAAACAGATTCTAACATCACATCAAACAAATTATATGCCATGACCAAGTAAGTTTTATCCCAGGATCTCAAGGATGGTTTAATATACATAAATCTATAAATATAATACATCACATAAACAACAACAACAAAAAAAAACAAAGACCATCTGATTCTCCAAATCCATGCAGATAAAGCTTTTGACAATATCCAGCTTCCTTTCATGATCAGAATAGTTAAGAAAATAGGTATAGAAGGGACATTTCTTAAACTGATAAGGGTCATTTACCGCAAACCAATAGCCAATATTGTATTGAGTGGAGTTCAATTGAAATCATTTCCACTCAGATCACTAACCAGGCAAGGTTGCCCATTGCCTCCACTGCTTTTTAAAATTGTAATGGAACTCTTAGCCATAGCAATCTGGCAATAAAATGCAATCAAGGGTATCCAAATAGGAACAGAGTTCAAACTTTCGTTCTTTGCAGATGATATGATTGTATATCTGGAAAACCCCAGGGATTGAACTACAAAACTCTCAGAAGTGATCGAGGAATACAGCAGTATGTCATTTACAAAATCAATACTCACAAATTTGTAGCCTTTATATATACCAACAATAGTCAAGCTGAAAAAAAAGTCAAGAACTCTATTCCTTTTACAGTAGTGCCAAAGAAAATGAAAAATTTGGGAGTTTACCTAACAAAGGACATGAAAGATCTCTATAAAGAGAACTACGAAATGCTGAGAAAAGAAATAGCTTAAGAAGTTAACAAATGGAAAAACATACCATGCTCATGGCTGGGAAGAATCAACATTGTTAAAATATCCATACTACCCAAACAATATACAATTTTAATGCAATCCCTATTAAAGCTCCACTGTCATACTTCAAAGATCTCAAAAAATTAATACTTCATTTGATATGGAATCAGAAAAAAAAAACTCAAATAGCCAAGACATTACTCAGAAATAAAAACAAATCAGAAGAAATCATGCTACCAGAACCCAGATTGTATTGGCACAAAAAAAGAGAGGTAGATTTGTGGAACATAATAGGGAATGAAGAGATGAACCCAACTACTTACCATCATTTGATCTTTGATAAGCCAGTCAGGAACATTCAGTGGGGAAAAGACTCCCTATTTAACAAATGGTGCTGGGTGAACTGGCTGGCAACCTGTAGAAGACTGAATCTAGACCCACACCTTTCACCATTAACAAAGATAGACAATCACTGGATAAAAGATTTAAACTTAAGACATGAAACTATAAAAATATTAGAAGAAAGTGTGGGGAAAAGTGTGGGGAAAACACTTGAGGAGATTGGCCTGGGAGAATATTTTATCAGGAGAAACCGTCCCCGCCGGCAATTGAAGCAACACCAAAAATACATTATTGGGATCTGATCAAACTAAAAAGCTTATTCACAGCCAAGAACACAGTATGTAAAGCAAGAAGACAGCCCTCAGAATGGGAGAAGATATTTGTAGATTATGTCTCCAACAAAGGTTAAATAATCAGAATCCACAGAGAATTCAAATGTATTAGCAAGAAAAGAACAAGTGATCCCATCTCAAGGTGGGCAAGGGACTTGAAGAGAAACTTCTCTGAAGAAGACAGGCACACGGCCTACAGACACATGAGAAAATGCTCATCATCCTTAATCATCAGAGAAATGTAGATCAAAATCACTTTGAGAGATCATCTAACTCCAGTAAGATTAGCCCACATCACAAAATCCCCAAACCGTAGATGTTGACATGGTTGTGGAGAAAAGGGAACACTTCTGCACTTCTGGTGGGTATGCAAACTAATATGTTCCTTTTGGAAAGATGTTTTGAGATCACTTAGGGATCTAAAAATAGACCTGCCATTCGATCCTTCAATTCCTCTACTTGGCATATATCCTGAAGACCCAAAATCACTTTATAACAAAGATATTTGCACCAGAATATTTATTGCATCCCAATTCATAATTGCTAAGTCATGGAAGAAGCCCAAGTGCCCATCAACCCAAGAACGGATTAATAAATTGTGGTATACGTACACCATGGAATATTATGTAGCCTAAAAAAAGATGGAGACTTTACCTCTTTCATGTTTACATGGATGGAGCTGGAACATATTCTTCTTAGCAAAGTATATCAAGAATGGAAGAAAAAGTATCCAATGTACTCAGACCTACTATAAAACCAATTTATAGCTTTCATAGGAATGCTACAACCCATCTATAGGTCAAGAAGAAGAGGAAAGAGGAGAGGGAGGGGAGAGGGGAGAATGGGCAGAGGGTGGGCAGTTTGTGGGATCACACCTACAGTGCATTTTACAAGGGTACATGTTAAATTTACTAAGTGTGGAATATAAATG
>NW_003852619.1:2150494-2153121 GCF_000181295.1 Otolemur garnettii
TAAATGTCTTAACACAGTAACTAAGAAAATGCCATCAAGGCTATGTTAACCAGTTTGATGAAAATATTTCAAATGGTATATAAAACCAGCACATTGTACCCCATGACTGCATTAATGTACACAGCTATGATTTAATTTAAAAACTATAATAAATAAATAAATTGTGGTAGATGTGCACCATGGAATTTTATGTAGCCTTAAAGAAAGATGAAAACTTTACCTCTTTTGTGTTTCTATGGATGGAGCTAGAACATATTCTTTTTAGCAAAATATCTCAAGAATGGAAGAAAAAGCACCCAATGTAATCAGCCCTATTATGAAACCAATTTATAGGCACCCACACTTACATATGAATGCTATAGGCCAACTACAGCCCAAGATGAAGGGGAAGGAAGAGGGTGAGGGGTGGGGAGGAGGAAGGATGTGTGGAGGGAGGGCAATTGGGTGGAACCACATTTATGGTGCATTTTACAAGGGTACATGTTAAATCTATGAAGTGTAGAGTATAAATGTCTTAACACAATAAGTAAGAAAATGTGGTGAAGGCTAGGGTTTGATGAAAGTATTTCAAATTGTATATAAGACCAGCATTGTACCCATAATTTCATTAATGTCCACAGCTATGATTTAGTAAAAAAAGGAAAGAAAAATAAAATTCCTTGTAACCTCAACTGGAAATGATAAAGGAGAAATAACAGATGCCACAGAGATACAAGACATTATCTCTGAATACTACAAGAAACTCTATGCCCAGAAATTTGACAATGTGAAGAAAATGGATCAATACCTGGAATCACACCCTCTACCTAGAATTAGCCAGGAAGAAATAGATCTTCTGAACACATCAATTTCAAGCACTAGATCAAAGAAACAATAAAAAACTCCCAATGAAAAAATGCCCTGGTCCAGATTGCTTCACACCAGAATTCTATGAAACCTTCAAAGAAGAGCTTATTACCATACTTCAGAAATTATTCCAAAAAATTGAGGAAAAAAGAATCTTCCCGAACATGTTCTGCAAAGCAAACATCACCCTAATACCAAAACTAGGAAAAGACCTAACTAAAAAGGGGAACTTCAGACCAATTTCACTAATGAATATAGATACAAAAATTCTCAACAAAATTCCAACCAACAGACCACAGCTTCTCATCAAACAGTCATACATCATAATGAAGTAGGTTTCATCCCAGGGAAGCAAGGCTGGTTTAACATACACAAGTACAGAAACGTTATTCACCACATCAACAGAAGCAAAAACAAAGACCATGTGATCCTCTCAATAGATGCAGAAAAAGCATTTGAAAAAATCCAGCATCGTTTTCTAATTAGAACAAGGAAGTGTATGGTCATAGGTGGCACATTTCATAAACAAATTGAAGCCATCTATGACAAACCCACAGCTAATATTTCTGTGGATGTAGTACAACTGAAAGGTTTACACTTAGAACTGGAACCAGACAAGGTTGTTCTCTATCGTCACTACTGTTCAACATAATGCTAGAAGTTCTAGTCAATACAGTCAGGCAAGAGAAGGAAATAAATGGCATCCAAATGGGGCAGAGGAGGTAAAACTCTCCCTCTTTGCTGCTGATATGATCTTATACTTAATAAACCCCAAAGAATCAGCTACAAGACTCCTGGAAGTCATGTGAAAATGCAGTAATGTCTCAGGATGTAAAATCAATGTCCACCAATCTGTAGCCTTTATATGCACCAATAACAACCAGATGAGAGGCTAAATTATGGACATAACTCCCTTCACCATAGCTTCAAAGCAAATGAAATACCTAGGAATATGCCTAACAAAAGAGGGGAAGGATGTCTATGAAGAACATTATGAAACCCTAAGAAAAGAAGTTGCAGAAGATATTAACAAATGGAAGAACATACTGTGCACATGGTGGGGAAGAATCAACTTTGTTAAAATATCTCTACTTCCCAGTGCAATCAACAGATTCATTGCCATCCCTATTAAAATACCAGCAGCTTACCAGACTTTAGGCTGTACCACATGGCCATAGTGTTCAAAACAGCATGGTATTCTCACAAAAATAGAGACATAGATATATTGGAACTGAATAGAAACCAGGAGATGAAATTAACATCTTACAGCCACCTAATCTTTGATAAACCAAAGTAGAGCATACAGTGGCAGAAACCATACTATTCAATAAATGGTGCTGGGAGAAGTGGATATCCACATGTAAAAGAGTGAAACTGGACCCACACCTTTCTCCACTCACAAAAATTGATTCAGGATGGACAAAAGACCTAAATTTAAGGCATGAAATGGTAAAAATCCTCAAACAAAGCATGGGAATATCACTTGAAGATACTGACCTTAGGAAAGACTATGAAGAAGAATTCCATGACAATTGCAACAACCACCAAAATAAAGAAATGAGACTTAAACTGAAAAACTTCTGCACAGCTAAGGAGACAGCAACCAAAGAAAATAGACAACCTACACAATGAAAAGGTTTATTTGTATATTTTGAATCAGCCAAAAGCTTGATAACTAGGATCTACAGAGAACTCAAATTAATCAACATAGAAAGAGCCATCAATGCCTTATATCACTAGGCAAGAGAAATGGATAGAATCTGCTCTAAAGAAAATCAATG
>NW_003852619.1:2154113-2156788 GCF_000181295.1 Otolemur garnettii
CAATATATATAAAATCCTCAGCATTTGCCAATTCTTTCAAAGTCTAACTAGAATTCAGAAAATAAAATGATTTCTTTCAAACAATAAATTTTCATATTTAAGCAGTTCTCCATAAACAAAAGGCTGATGATCTTTAAGCAGATAAAATGAAGCTAATCATCACTCTGTACTCTCAGCTTTCTTAAGTACTCACTGAATGCTGAACTAGGAATTTAAAGCTGTAGAGACATCTAGATCAATTTTATTATATTAACAAATTTAGAGATATTGAAAACTTAACTTCAGGATTATTTCTACCCAAGAGACATCTGATTTCATAAGAAATTTCATATTTTAATAGAAGTCCAAGATATATATCTTACAAAATTGCCAACTATACAGCTAATATTTATATCATTTGGATCTTTAATATTACATTCACCTTATATTAGAAATTTAAGATTCTGTAACAAGTGAAATTAACTCTCAAATATTTCTAAGTATATCTAGAATATAATTTTTTCTAGACCCTTCTGAAATCCATTGAAGTACATCTTAATGTAAATATTGCTAAACCTAAGCCAGAATATTTTGTAGATGTGGTGAGTCTGTAGGATATTATAAATAGACAAAATGGTGGTCTTTATTGTGAGAAAGGGGGAAAGAATGGGACAATTTATATTTAGATATATATTAAAATTAAAGATGAAAATGCACACATTTTTGGTAGTATATTGTGTAATTTTACATAGTATATTGTTTGAACACTTTACTATGTATTTCTGTTGACAGAATTTCTTTCTGCAGTAGGTCCTTGATGTAGGAGATTCAAAGAATGAACCACAGGCCACACAGATCATCGGTAAGATAGGATTTATCAGATAGAAAGGAAAACAGAAGGAATAAAAAGCACCACAGTTTCTGGAAGAGAGGGAAGACCCAAGTGGGAAGTCTCCACAAAAGGGATATAAGGTTTTGATAATTACATTAGGCCAGACCAGGGCAGAGGGCAGATGGAAGATACCTTTTCAATGTTGATGGCCATATTAACAAATGAATGGAGTCCCTAGAGCTCTGAGAAAATAGCAGGAAGTACACTTAATTGCCCAGGACTGGGAAACTTACATCAAATTACCCAAGCTCAGAAAAGGGGTGTGTGTGTCCCTGTTCAGCCCCAATGGGGGAATCCTGTATTATTTCCATCATATTCCCCAAAATGATTTAAGAGGCACACAGAAATTCCATGTGATACAAGATAAAACCAAAAACGTAGAGAAGTCAGAGCCAAGGAAAACTAAGAGGAGAAAAATATAAAGCAAACACAATAAACAAAGGTGAAAAAACAAATAGTTCTGGTAATATTAATTAAGCCTCATTTTAATACAGGATTCCATCACTCAGGGCTAGACAGGGAGTCCCCCATTCTCTAGGCCCAGGTGAGCTCAGATGTCAGACCCCCATTTCCAGGCACAAGCAGACTGCCTTTTTCTGGACGCACCCTCTGGGCTCTGATAAGAACATGACAAAGAAGCAGCCTGTGATTGTTTTTTGGGTGGTTCCACCTTGAGTAGGAGCACACTCTAATCCCTTCTCAAGGACAAAGACTGTAAAAGACCTGATAACCTCACCCTACTGAAGGAGGAACTACATTCATTCATTTGTTAATGCACTCACTAACTTTGAAAAGATATTTTTCCATCTACCAACTGCTAGCCCGTGTGTAATTCTCTAGACCTAATACCCTTAGATAAAAGAGCCTACATGGAGACTCCTAAGAGAGTTCTTCAGTTCTTTCCCCTTCCAGAAGCTCTGGTGCTTTTTACTTCTTCAGTATCCCTTTCTAACTTCTAATAAAAGTCCTATCTTACCACTGATCTGTGGTCTATGGGTTCATTCTTTGAATCCCTGAGAACAAGGACCTATTGAAGAGCGAAATTCCGGTATCAGTTTCAATGCTGAAACTTTTAAATAGAACAAAGGGATTTTACGGAATGTTAAAACATATAATCTACAGTGTAAAGTGTACTAAACTTTTATGCAATAAATAATATATAACCAAGATTGTAAAGCAAATGCCTTAGAAATATATGGAGAATTTAATTTTGAAAATATACTAAAGTGAATCTTTCTAAAAGTAGAATATAAATGTCTTAGCACAATAACTAAGAAAATGACATGAAGGCTATGTCATATTTTCATCACCAGTTTGATGAAAATACTTCAAATTGTATATGAAAACACCACACTGTACCCCATGATTGCATTAATGTACACAGCTATCATTTAATAAAGAAATAATAATAATAATAAATAAAAATTTGATGCTGAAAATAAAAAATTTTAAAAAAAGAAAAAAAATAACCCTATCAGAATTTGACAGATAAAATAGATGAGAAATAGGAAAGAAAATAGACAATAGAACAACCCAATTTGCAAGTCTAACTTAACTAGTACATATTTAAAATTACAAATCCTACAAACCAGGAAGATAAATTGTTCTCTCATGTGCACAAAATATTTACAAAACAAAAAATCAGTTGTACACATAATAAAGAACATCTTAATAACTTACCCAAACTAGAGATAATTAAAGTCACATTCTTTTTTCTTTTGAGACAGAGCCTCAAGCTGTCCTCCTGGGTAGAGTACTGTAGCATCACAGCTCACAGCAACCTCCAACTCTTGGGCTCAAGCGA
>NW_003852619.1:2158109-2160437 GCF_000181295.1 Otolemur garnettii
GAACTGATTATCGAGAACTGCTTATCAAAGTTTGCTTGTTGTCATGCCCCACCCCCACAATGGTGTCCCCCTTTACCAATGTCAAAATCTGGTCACTTTACTCAAAAGAATTATCTGGAGGTCATGAGATCATCTTCACCAGTGATAAGGTGGGTAAAACAACGAATTGCAATAAAACAGCAATAGCCCAAGGCCATGACATATGACATTGGTCACCTAGACCAGGCCCAACCTTTGAACTCCCACTTTTTAAAAAGTCCTACATTTTTGCTTAAAGGTGGGAAAATGATCTTTCTAGGGGCTCATTTGCCACTCTTTTCATTTTCCCACAAACTAATAAAATCTTTTCTTTTCCCCAAACCACTTATTCTCGTCCGTTGTTTTCACTGATTTTCCCTATATGTCTATACTTTTCTGGTATAGCTGTTTTCATTGCAGATGGAAAGCCAAGCTCAGCAGAATGCATCAAAGTCCTGGAAATAGGAAAGTGAGTGAACTGTCTGAAGAAAGTTAAGAAAAGAAGGATGATGAAACTGAAAGGGAGTTTCAGTGTAGATCCAATTGCTCATTGCACAAGGGCCTAATCATTAAGGCAATAAGAATTGCCAAGAAAGAAAGGAATTTTTTAATACCATGCAGATTTTATCAGGAGAAAGGGAGAAGCTGCTCAAAATTCATCTTACTAACAGAGATTACAGACTTTTCAGGAAGTCAAATGCTTTGAGGCAGGTCAAGAGGGGTGGTGTAACTAATAAGGAGCTATGCTTATTGGAGCAAGTGTGAGAGATGGTGACTCTTGGCTTCAGGATGTCTGCCCTGGAGCCTTCAGAATTTCAGCTCCTTTGTCTTGCAGAAAATCCATTATTTCTGGGAACAACTCAGAAGTTCAAGTAGTTAGTTAGAGGAAAGAGTTATGTATAAAAAAAAAACTTATATTGGTTATGGTAATTTGTTCAGAGAGTAAGTGGCAAAGAGTTTCAAAAATTGTCATTCAGGTGAATGGATGGATGTACTCTATGAGAAGGCTATGGATGATATTTTGTGAGGATAGATAAGTGGAATAATTTCAATGTGATTGAATAATAGTTGAACTAGTGCCTTCATGGGTAGGGAGTTTATCTAAATGTAGATCCTATTGGGAAATTTAGAAGGGAAGAGAACTACATCAACATCTTAAATGCTGCTATTATGACTCTTTTTAGATTCTAACATTCCTAGAAGGGAACCTATTTTCCTTTAAGACCCAAAGAATTGGAAAAAGCTAGTCTCATTTACATTCTACAATTTTAAAAGTTTCCCAGAGAATATCCCAAAATTGCATAGATGTTGAAACAGGCACTATTTTCTTAGTAGAAAATTAGTAGAGACACTCTGTAGAGATATAGATTATGTTCCCCCTCTTCTCTAAATTCTAATTCTGTTTTCCTTCTCTCAGAAGGAGGACATAAGATCCAATGGAGGTAGTACACCCTAGAAAAACTATATTGATTGTTTAATAAGACTATCATTCAGATAAACCAATACCTCAGACTGATTTTGGCATGTGATATCCTACTTTGTAAATATTTTTAGTATCACTTTTCTTATAACCCTGTTGAGAAGTGAGATTAAACAAACTGTAAATATATATAAAAGGAAACCTATGTCATGAATTACTGTGGTCTATGAATATATATTTGGCATTTAACATCTTCTGTTTCCTTTTTAAAGTTAAGCATGAATTCTCATGTATTCAAAGAAAAAAACATTGGAAATCATGAATCTTGTAACAAGATGTTCTTCATATAAAGCCAGGATGATTTGTTAATTTAGAAAGTGGTGCAGTTTTCTTGCTGTACACAAGGAAAGGAAAGTCATTCTGGCAAGGGTTAACTTGTGTGTGTATGGATTCACCCTGTTGAAGTTTTTGATGAGTAATTTAAAAAATGTACATAAGCTGTTCATTCTGGAATCCAGGGAAATACATGCCAAATGGCTTTAGAGGAAGGAAAATCTTTCCTATTTATGATGAAACTTATCCTCACGAATTTCACCTTTATGGTCCTGCTTTTTATTTGTTATAAAGTCAAAGGGGAAAAGTCAATAAAAGAAATCAAAATAAAAATTAATTACACAATGAAAAATTTCAAAGATTTAAAATAAAATTATATAGGCTCAGCACCTGTGGCTCAAGTGGCTAAGGCTCCAGCCACATACACCTAAGGTGGCGGGTTCAAATCTAGCCCGGGCAGGCAAACAACAATGACAGCTGCAACCAAAAAATGGCCGGGCATTGTTGTGGGTGCCTGTGGTCCCAGCTACTTGGGAGGCAGAGGCAGGAGACTCGCT
>NW_003852619.1:2161260-2174651 GCF_000181295.1 Otolemur garnettii
AATTTTTAGATGATTAACAGATAACAAGCAATAGAACATCTTTATCTTTAACTTTCACATGGCACTCGAGAGTTCATAAGGGTTTATAATGAGCTTTTTAAGAAATGTGTAGTTAGTGGGTTAGAACTTTATAATTCAAAGTGCTGGAGAGTTCCAAGCTATAACAAGCAGTGGGCAGCCAAGCTTCTATAATATCCTCAGGAACAAAAAAAACCTAAAACAACAAACTGAGAAATATGGGAAGATACATTTAATTGCTTCAAATATGTAGATCTTAAGTATGAGTCACACTTCTCTAATACCAACAGCAAAAGTTTAAGAAAGTTTATTACAGTCTTTTTCCTTGTTGAATAGTACAGCTTTTCAGAAACAAAAAAAGGCATATCATAAAAATAGTTCTTTTGTTAGCAGTATGACAGATAGTTTGAAGCACCTGATAGTAACTTGGCATCTAACTGTGTTCTTAACTTTTGCAAAATTAAGATAATTAATACCTTTGATGTACTGTATCTGCTTTTCAAAAAGGGTGGTTTTTATTTTCACATTGGAAATTCTAGAAAATAATTGTAGCAAGTTCTGAAATTTGGATCTTCCTATCTTCTAACCATCCAAAAGAATTTTATTAAATTGTACCTTATTATTATTATTTTTTTGTTTTTTATGGAAAAGATACAGAATTTATCAAGCTTTGAAAATGTTCTCTATAGAATATTATCATAAACATAAGGCAGATATTAATTTAGAATAACTCTTTTTTTTAAGTTAAGGGATGGGATTAGATATAATGACTCATGCCTGAACTCCCAGAGGTACAGTGTTCCCCCCATTCAGAGCTGGACAAGGGCCCCCATTTTCCAGACCTAAGCAAACAGACTTTTTCTCTCCAAACTGCATTTTCTGTATATCAGCAGAACAGAAGAAAAGCAGTTTTTCCAGTATTACATGTAAACTGGGCCTCTTCAGGAGTGAATTCCCTGCTTTTTTGCCTGGAGCTGGAGGACTATATTCATTTGTTAATACACTCATCCATTTGCTAATGGACATTGAAGTCTGCCAAGTTCTGACCAAGTGTAATTCCCAAGATCTCTCTATTTACAAAACAGTATATAACCCCTAGACAAAATCCTTCTGCAGGGACTTCCCACTTCTGTCTCCCTCCCCTTTGCCAGAGGTTCTGGTATCTTTCATTCCTCCTATTCCTTTTTACCTAATACATTCTGTCTTGTCACTGATCTCTGATTTCTGTGGTTCATTCTTCAACTGAGTATATGCCTGTCATTGAGTATATTCCTGTAAATCACAGTTGTGTTGAACCCTGCCCTGGAGAAAATGGCTGGGCAGTGCTTGCTCCTATAACCTCCGGAAGTTTTAGGCTTACAGAGAGAGAAACTGAGACATGCAAGAGAGTGAAACTGGCTCAGTGGGTGATGCCCCAAGAAGCTGTATACCCATAAGCTTTACATTTCTATGCACCCACATCTTAAAGCTTAGGCTATAGTTTAGTCTCTTCTTTAAAAAAAAAAAATGAAGAAAGAAATAAACCTTTAAAAACGAAGAAAGGCAAAGTAAATGACCCTGGGTGCCCCATTGTCTTTCCTGGTCTATTGGTGTAAATAGAAAGGCAAGTTAGATTATTCTAAGACTTCAGCCTACTTGATTTTATTTTCTGGTCTATTAGTGCATATGGGAAGGTTCAAAGCCATTCCAGGTTTTTCTAAGACTTTAGCAAGATGAAACTAATTCTAATGCAACATTTTTAAAATGTCTCTTAAACCCATTTCTCTCATCTCTGATTTTTTACTGATCTGAACTAATGCTAGCTTGCTAACTTTTAAGGAAGAAAAGAAGGCAAAAAACATAGCATTTAAGACCTTATCATGATAAAAAAAAGTCTATTTTCCTCTGTAATTGGGAAGTTAGAAAAAGATTGTAAAAATTATCAATTAAAAATTAAAGGCTGCATGTGCAAGCACTGCCCAACTCTTTTCTCCAGGGCAGGTCTCATCCCCACTTTGATTTGCAGGGATATACTCAGTGGCTGACACAGAAAGGGGCTGAACTTTCTTCCGGTGGGACCACTTCAGAGCTATGGTGCCAGGAAACCTGATTTTTCAGTCTGTGCTGCTGGCTGCAATAAGCACAGAGAGCCTTCAGCTGCAAAGCATTATACTGATAACTGTGGCTAAATCCATACAAGCTCATGGACTGGAGAGACTATGTTGCTCAGGAATTCTTCCCCAAGCATCAGAAGGATGCTTCCTTTTGTTTGGTTGGAAGGTTTCTAGGATTGAATAGTAAGGATACTTTGACAACCCAGGAACACACAGAGTAGGATTGATTAAGATGACGGACATTTGCTCTTTCCCACAAATGGGTAACATATTCTCTCACAAAGAGAACATCCTGCTGGGATGTATTCTGAAGCACTGGGACATATTTGATCCCCATATATTGAGAAAAGAAAGTATTTTTTTTTTCAGATTGCATGTGAAAACCCCACACTGTACCCCAGATGTGCATTAATGTACATAGTTACCATTCAATTAAAAAAAAAAAGAAAAGAAAAAAAGAAAGTATTTTTTTTTTCTGTACCCATATTGCCTTTTCAATGGTGAACAATGGCCACTAGAGGTTACCCTAAGTTATGATACCATTTTTTCAGTTAGATATGTTTTGTAAACAAGAGGGAGAGTGTGGTCTAAAGTACCCTATGTTCGAGCTTTCTTTTTTTTTCAGAGACAACACCCAACTATGTAAAACCTGTCAGATAGATCCAGCTCTCCTGGCTGAGTAACTTCCCCAAGTCACCAGGGATTCCTAGGAAAGAAGCTGTCACCACTTAAATGAAACCTGACATTCACTTCTGTCACACCTTCCTGGGTGTTTTTAGATAAACCCAATAAGTCTGTTCCAGGAGCTGCATCTGGTCCCACTGAGCCCACAAAAAGCAACTGTATCCTTCTTCATGTGCCCTGATTGAGACTGCAGATGGTGAAAGGGGAAACATGTGAATATTTGCTCCATTTTCTTAGGCTGATTTAAAACCATTCAAGATTGATTTAGGAAAATTTTCTGATGACACAAATAAGTACCTAGATTTTCTCCAAGGGTTAGGATGAAGATTTGACCTCTTTTGGAGAGACAAAATGCTACTACCATATCAAACATTAACTTTAAATGAAAAGACTGAAGTCTCAGATGAGGCCATAAAGTGGGGGTGATTTGCTATTCATGTCTTATACTGATAGCAGTATGTCCTGTGAAGAAAGGGACAAATAACTTATGGGAAGACAAACAGTTCCCTTTGTGGATCACAAACGGGATCCTGAGAAACAAAAAGACTGATGGAGTAAACATTTTCTAACATGTATCCTGAAAGTCTTATGTTGATCCAGGAAAAAAGCCTATGAATTATTCTAGTTTGTCTACTACTTACCAGGAGAAAAATAAAAATCCCTCAGCATTTCTTAAGTGACTTAGGGATGCAATGAGAAAACACACTCAGTTGACATCTGACTCCTCAAAGGGCCAAACAATTTTAAAAAATAAATTTATCATTCAAGTAGCCCCAGACATTTGGAAAAACTCCAGAAATTGGCTCTAGGCCTCAATCATAACATGGAAAACCTTCTTAAATTGGCCACAGCAGTCTTTTAAAATCAAGATCCAGAGAAAGAGGAGAAGAAAGAAAGAAGAGATAAAAAGGGATGGCAGGTCTAGGATTGGCACTCTAACAGGCAGACACCATTCAGGGGCAAGGGTAAGCTAGAGGAGCTAAGAACAACTGCTTCCCAGGTGGCCAGACTGGCCACTTAAGAAAAATTGCCCCAGGCAGCACTGCCTTCCAGCAAGCCACTGGATTCCTATCCAGAAAGCAAGGGTGACCATTGGAGTGCATTAGACTGTCCCCAAAGGTGAAAGCCTCCTAGGGTGGTTACTCCATCAGGCCCTAAACTGGACTGTGGTGCCCAGGGCAGTTTCTCATGGCTCCAGCCTATGTTATCACCCCTTAAGAACCTCAGGTATGACTCATAGTGGAGAGCCAGGAGTTAGAATTTTACATTTTCCGTACTGCTAGCTAACTCTGGTTTTTCTATCCCATAAATCTGAACTATACTGGGGGTATCTGGAAAGCCAGTTATCAAATTATTTTCTCAGCCTTTAAGCTGCAATTGGGGAGACTGGCTGTTCTCTCATGCCTCCCTAGTCATGCCTGAAAGTCTTGTTCCCCTTCTAAGAAGGGATATACTAACTATAACAGGAACAACCATTTATATGAATATGGAACAAAAAAAACCCTATATTATGCTTTCACTTTAAAAAACAGGTATTAACCCAGAAGTATACAGTACCAAGGGACTGGTGGGAAGAGCAAAATATGCCTAATAGTTCCAAATTACATGAAGAAAAAAAAAACACACTATCTGGCTCCCCTGGGTATACAAAGACAAAGTAAATATCCAGGTGAAGATTGGCTAATGGATTTTATTCATGAGTAAAATCCTGGAATGCACCACTTTCTACAACAGCAGACCATGAAGAAGATCAACCATAGTCTACCTACACTTGCTAGCCTAAAGAAAATTTGAAGTTATTATTTAGAAACCAGCAAGGAAACTGTTAATGTAATTTTATTTTGAAATCACTGGCTTTGTTATTTCCAATCTGACACTGTAATTAACCCCCTCTTCTCAATTCCTTTGCAGACCCCTGGATCACCTGCCTCCATAGAACCCCTAAGTGCCCCTTTGTAACATTCCCCAATCTACCAGGAAGCTGTTTAGATCAAGTTGGCACTCTTTTTCCCTAATAGCAGTTAGAGTTTCTACTTAGACAGGGAGAGATGATACACGGTTTCCCCCATTTGAGGCTGGACACAGATGCTCATTTTCTAGGCCTAAGCAAACAGACCTTTCCTCTACAAATTGCACTTTCTGTAAACTGACAAGACTGAAAAAGTGCAGTTTTTCCAGTATTAAGTGTAAGCTGGGCCTCTTCAGGAGTGGACTTTCTGCCATTTGTTAATATACTCATTCATACGCTAATCAACATTGAAGTATGCCAAGTCCTGGCCAATTCTCAAGATCTCCCTATTTACAAAACAGTATATAACCCCCTAGACAAAAGCCCCACACAGGGACTTCCCACTAGGGTCTCCCTCCTCTCTGTCATAGGCTCTGGTGCCTTTCATTCTTTCTACTCCTTATATTTAATAAATTCTATTTTATCACTGATCTCTGTGATCCGTGGGTTCATTCTTTGAATCTTCAAGACAGAGGACCTACTGCAGAAAGAAATTCTGTCAACATCAGCAATTTGGTGGGCCAAGGCAGGAGGATTTATTAAGCCTAGTTCAAGGATGCAGTGAGCCATGATTACACTTCAGCCTGGGAGACACAGCAAGACTCTGTCTCTAAAAAGATAAAAATAAAATAAACTTAAGGGTAAATATAAATAGGTAATATATATGTTCATATATTTGAGTTGACCCTTTGGGCCCCATAAATTAATTTATGAGTTTACTTGGTGGTGATTGCACAATTTACCCTTCTTATGGTATACATTTTAGCACAACTGATAAATATCTTATGCATACAAGTACGTGTGGATATATACAATGATTACAAAAAGGTCAAGATTAAAGTAAATGTTGCTAACAATGAGTACTTAAAAGAATACAAAGTCTGTCTTCATAGTCTACATGTTTACAGAATGAGAGAGGAAGTCCAGGCTCTCAGTGGTATGGGAAAAAAAGCAGTTTCGATCTATAGGAAGAAACAGAAAAAAACAAAAAAATAAAAAAAAAAAGAACTATCGCACTATTTACCTACAGCAGTTTCCTAGTTTCAGATTTTTTATACTGTTTTTGTATGTTGGTGCTATTTGAGAAAATGCATAGTTGTGCTTTATTTTGGTGAATGATGTTAAAAAAAAGAGGTGTTTGAGGAAAGAAGACAAGAGGAAAATTTGAAGATTTATTGCTATTTGCTGGAATAATTCAAAATCTGTAACTATCTCAGTTACATACTTTCTCTTATATTCAAGGCAAACTACACAAAGTGAAGACAATAATAATAAGTATGTATTGAGCATCTAGTTTGTGGGTTGCCCTGGTATGTATATTGTGTAAATACATTTGCAATGCACCATTGAACAAGAAGAAACAGAGAAAAAAATGGGTTAAGTAACTTCCCCAAGGCACACAGGAGACAAGATTCAGTTTAGCTAACCTTGAATTAAAGCTCCTTTTGTTTTCACCATTTCATGTTACGTCTCTAGAATTCTTAATTTATGCAGCTAATTTTCATTCATACTTCTGAATAATAAGGAAAATATGTTTAATAAATTGGATTTAAAAAGTGAAACATTTTAAAAAGAATGTTATGAGATAATTAAAAGTAAATCCCATTACTCACTCAATCTTATTTGTTTTAGCTTATACAAAACTTCTCAGTAGTGTAATTCAGAATCACATACAATGGCATGTATAAGTGGACAGCTCTTCCTTTGTCATATATACTCCCAAGATGGCCTGAGACAATAATATTTTTATCTTCCTCTCACTCATGGATATATTTAGAACTCTCTAAGAAAATGCATTAGATATTCTCTCTGTTTATTTTTAACTTGTATCCACTTGAAAACAATATCAGAAAAGTTGTTATTTTCTTTCTGTTGTAGACACAGATATAGCTATTAAAAGTCTCTTTGTTTTTACTTTCCACTTTAAAAATAAAAGTAATGCCTGTAGATACTACCTCTCAAACAACGCAGAGATAAATTGGGATGATAATTCCATTTATGGAAACAAACCTAATATTTTTCTTGTCAAAACTCATGTGTTGGCTCGGCGCCTGTGGCTCAAGTGGCTAAGACACCAGCCAAATACACCTAAGGTGGCGGGTTCGAATCCAGCCCAGGCTGGCCAAACAACTATGACGGCTACAACCAAAAAATAGCCAGGCGTTGTGGCGGGCGTCTGTGGTCCCAGCTACTTGGGAGGCTGAGGCAGGAGACTCGCTTGAGCCCAGGAGTTGGAGGTTGCTGTTAGCTGTGATGCCATGGCACTCTACCCAAGGGCTTGAGGCTCTTGAGGCTCTGTCTCAAAACAAACAAACAAACAAACAAACAAACAAAAAAAACAAAAAAACTCATGTGTTTTATTTTTCTTGGTCGTATTTTTATTTTGCTCTTTTATTTTAAAGATTGTGCTAAATCTACTTCTTTTTCCATTATAATTCTGACCTTTGATAAAAATCGTTAAAATTCTGACCTAACACAAACAAATTATTTTGTGTAGTACTAAATCTTATATGGATAATGATCCTTTATAGTCATCCTAGTCTATTTGGGTTACTGTGACAAAATACCTTACTCCGAGAATTTGTGTAATTCATAAACAACAGAATCCTACTGGTAATTGTTCTGGAAGCTAAGAAATCTATGGTCAAGGCACCAAGAGATTTGGTATCTGGTGAGCCCCCACTTTCTCATAGATTGCACCTTCAATGTGTCTGTACATGGCAGAAGGGGGCAAACAAGCGTTCTGAAGCCTGTTTCTTAAAGGCACTAATCTCATTAATGAGGGCCTCATGACATGATCACTATCAAATGATATAATCTCTTAATATTATCACATTATGTATTAGCTTTAAACATATCAATTTGGGGCTAGACCACTGTAACCATAGATATAATATATTTGTTACTGTTCTCAAAGTCTCTGGACAACCTCAGGCTTTTAGAATCCCAATTGGCTGGATCAGGTTAAATGCCTTGACTTCTCCCAAGTCTCCCGAGTTTTCCATCAAGTAAAGACAACTAGATAGTGATGGCACCCAAAAGCAGAGAACATCAAGGGACTTACGAAAAACATTATATTTGAGAGTGTGCCCTAATAATATAATCTGAAATACTAGTTAGAAAAGAAACACAAAGTCAATGAAATAGTTTAGTATAAATTGTGATGATTAAAATGAAAGGAAAGCTAGCTTTTAATATTTGAGACATTTACTTAAAATATCCATTATAATGGCTTGACTAATTTGGGAAAAAGAGTTTACATCACTAATATATGAATGGAATCAGATTGAGGATGAAAGATGGGAAAATTGTTTTTAAAATACTCATTTACTCTATAGGCTTCTAACATTTTCATTTCTATACATTTTTTTCATTGAAGAATTCAGGCCACTTGACTTGAGGGGATGGATTCAATAATCTAGACTTTGCTCTTCAACACTCAGGATGAAGTTCATCATATTCTTCTGTCATTTGAATTTATTGCGAATTAATAGCTGAATCTAGAGATTGGATCAGGCTCAGATTTGATTCCTTTGGCCAGTGAATACCAGGTAGTATATGGCAACAGTACAGAAGGTACAAAATATCTGATTGTTATGGTTGGCAGCTGAAAGGAAGGAAAATAATTTTTTTCTTCAAACTTCATATATTCTTAGAAGTAACGGATCATTGTAACAAAATATTAAAAAGAGAAAAATAAGAAGTTCATCAACATGTATATTTTATATACACTTGGGAGATACCCATAAAATAAATAATTTTCAAAGATTTGACTTTGAATTTGAGATTATATAGCATCTTCAATAAAGAGCAATACTTTTTCACTTTTTTTTCTTTCAGATTAATTTGAGTGTGCATGTAATTAATTAAATGAATTGCATCTATAAGTAGTTGTGTCCTTCACCCGGGAAGTGTGCCATATATCGATGCATTGTACTTGTTGTCTGTGGGGATTTACTGAAACCAACCCCTTCTTGAATTTGAGTTTTTCTCTCATGTGGGCACATTATTGTTAATATGCTAGCTTTGACTTAGTATAGAGTAAGTGTGACATTTGTTTTGTCATTGTTGTAATATTTAGGAGAGTGTTCTCCAGATCTTTCTGTGTTGTTTCAAAAGATACAAAATCGCCATCATTTTTATAGCTGAATAGCATTCCATGATATACATATACCACATTTTATTAATCATCTCATGCACTGAAAGTCACTTGGTTTTTTTTTCTCACATCTTTGGTGTTATAAATTTTGATGCTATAAACATCCAAGTGCAAATTTCCTTATGGTAAAATGGCATTTTAAGGGGTATAGATGCCTAGTAATGGGACTATAAAATGAAAGGGGAGGTCTACTTTTCATTCTTTGAGGATTCTCTATACTTCTTTCTATAAAGACTATACTAGTTTATAGCCCCACCACCAACAGTGCATGAGTGTTCTCTTATCGCCATACTCATGACAGCATTTGTTGTTTTCAGACTTTGTTATGTGAATTATTCTCATTGGAGTTGGATGATGGATATTTCAAAGTGGCTTTGATTTGCATTTCTCAGATAATTAGAGACAGTGAGCATTCTTTTGAAGTGTTTATTGATCATTTGTCCTCATGAGAAAAGATTCTAGTCATGTCTCTTGCCGAATTTATAATGGGATTGTTTGCTCTCCTGATTTGCTTGATTTCTTTGCAAATTCTTGTCATTAGCCCTCTATCAGATATGTAGTATGCAAATATCTACCCCCATTCTGAAGGTTGTTTCTTTCCTTTGTTGATTCTGTGCTTATCTGTGCAGAAAATTTCATTTATTTTTATTCTTGCCATGATTGCCAATGGGTCTTATTCATAAATTCTTTTCCTAAGCCAATAAGATTCAGAGTTTTTCCCACACTTACTTCTAAAATTTTTGTAGTTTCATGTCATAGATTTAAATATTTTATTCATCATAATTGATTTTTTTAAGTTGCAAGAACACAGATCTACTTTTACATGTGGCAAACCAGTTCTTCCAGCACCATCTATAAAATAGGGATTGTTTTATCCAACATATGTTTTTGTTTGTCCTATCAAAGATTAGACGGCAATGTGTGGCTGTTTTCATTGCTAGATTATCTATCTATTCCATAGATCAATATCTCTATTTTTGTGGTTGTACCATGCTGTTTTGATCACTACAAACTTGTATTATAACCTGAAGTCTGGTAACATGATGCCCCCAGATTTGTTCTTATTTAGGAGAATTGCATTGTCTATTTTTTTTCTAATTCTATACAAATATAGAACTATTTTTAAGGTATTTAATATATGACAATGGCATTTTGATAGGAAATGCATTAAATTATTAAATATCTAGATTGTTTTGGGTAGTATAGACATTTTAAAAATGTTAATTCTTCCCAGGCCTGAACATGGTATATCCTTCTATTTGTTAGCATTATCTGCTCTTTTTTTTTCCTCAGTGTTTCAAAGTTCTCTCTGTAGAGATCTTTTACATTCTTTGTTAGGAATATTTCAAATTATTTTACTTTTTTAATGCTAATTATGGACAGTATTGTATCTTTGCTTTGATTCTCAGTTTGCCTATTGTTGGTGTATATAAGCACTACTGATTTTTGAACATTGATTTTATATCCTGAGATGATACTGTATTTCTTGATCACTTCTAGGAGTCTTATAATTGAGTTCTTGGGATTTTCTAAGTATAATATCATATCAGCAATAGTTTGACTTTCTCTGTCCCCATTTGAATATCCTTCCTATTCTTAACCTGGATGACTACATTGGCTAGCTCTTCTAACACTACATTGGATAGTAGTGGCAATAGTGGGCATCTTTGTCTAGCTCCAGTTCTAGTGGAAATGCTTTCAGTTTTACTCCACTTATATGATACTTATTGTGGGTTTGGTGTATATGGATTCTATCAAGAGCAATACCTTTCTTAGAGAAATGGCAAGACAAAGGTTATAACTTCGAGTCTTTTGAGGAGGCAACTTGTGGGAAGGCAAAAGAAAACTGGCAGATAAATCTAGTTACTAAAGCTTATTAATTCAGATTTCTCTGCAACCATCTCCATGTAATGGTCTAAAGTTGTCTTCTGTAGTAATTCTTTGCTATTATTGGTATAAAGATGTGGGTAAGATATCTTTTGTTTCTATAAGTCACTTTCTTGCTTTTACGCAGCTTGAGGAGGGCAGAGAGCCTTTCTGAATCTCCTTTTTTTAAGTGCTGTTAGCACAACAATCTTTCATATTTTATGATAATATATTCTGGAATACCATACAGTTATGGATAACTTAATGTGTATATCAATTCACAGGGACTTGAACACTGGAAAAATTCTAATAATACTATTTCTTATTCAATTTTTCTGAATCCTTTTATATAAAGATATTTTTCCTCACTTGCTATTTAGTGACCCAGTAGTACACTTCAAAAAACAAAGGCAAGAAAAATGCTTCAACTTTTCCCTTTAATAGCTTTCAAGTTAATGAGTTGTTTGCCTATCATCCATTAATGCGACTTATTCTATTTTTATATCAGTCTAATTCACAGGTTAAAGAAATCTGATGGTGTTCAATCCTTCATAATCATTATAACCAAAGTCTCCATTGTACTCACTTTGGCCAATGAGAAGCTCACCAAGTAAGTGCTTAAGTTCTTTCTAAGTGATCCCAGTATCATTTGGTAGCATCCATGTTATCTGACATTATAAGAACTTCCTGTTTCAACTTATATGTATGTAGATTTATACCTTAATGTGGAATTAGTCATTTTACAAGATACTCCTTGTAAGAAATAACATTTTAATACTACAGTCTGGAAACTAGGTTTTCTCATTGCTACAGAGTTGGGATTATAATTACATACTTTAATCCCTTTCAGCATATCTGTCAGTACATCTTTATCCTTGAGTATGAAAGAATATAAATATGAAGAATGGAGGAAATTATATACATATGTAATGCTATATAATATATACTGTATGCATTTTTAATATATATAAGGTCTGACAATTAAGTTCATAAAATCATTGTAGAAGAAGTGCTACATATCATGTTGCTGAATGTCACTATGGTCACCTTCGAAGTATACCCAATTGTTGTTTTAGAAGGCCTGGGCCAGGTTCAAACCTGCCAGCCCTGGAGTATCTGGCCAGTGCCCTACCCACTGAGCTACAGACATTGCCCTCTTTTTGCATCTTATATAATATTATTATTGATTTTCCTTATATTATGTTAATATTATTTTTTTATCTGTTTTATTCTTTCTCAATCTATGTTCCATTTATAGGATAGATCCTCACTGTGAGGCCTATGCTGAGGTTCCATAGCATTTTCCTGCCTCTAGGATGCCTTGGTCCCCTTGTCTAGGGGGTCCTTATAGCTTAGGCCTTTGGAAGAATGGTATCAATAGGTCCCAGCTATGAAATACTACTGTTTTCTCTTTGCTTTTTGTTGTTGATTTCTTCTATATTTGGTGGAGGTGGAGTCTTGGTTTTGCTCAGGCTGGTAAGGAACTATTGATTTTGAGAGATCCAACTTTTCACCCTTCAGAGGCTAAGAATGGTGAGTGTGAATCAAAGGACCCTATGAAACACACAACTGCTGTCATACTGAATGGGGCAAAACTCAAAGCTATTCCACTTAGAACTGGAACCAGACAACGATATCCACCATCACCACTACTACTCTACATAGTTTGGAAAGTTTTAGACAATGAAATCAGACAAGTGAAAGATATAAAGAGCTTCCAAACAGTGGCAGAGAAGGTTAAACTCCTTTTTCTATTTTTAGAAACAGAGTCTCACTTTGTCACCCCAGGTAGAGTGCTGTGGCATCATAGCTCACAGCAACCTCCAGGTCTGCAGGTCTTGGGTTTTAGGTGATTCTCTTGCCTCAACCTCCTGAGTAGCTGGGACTATAAGTTCACAACACAATGTTCAGCTATTTTTTGTTGCAGTTTGACTAGGCTGGGTTTGAACCCACCACCCTTGGTATATGGGGCCAGCACTCTACTCACCAAGCCACAGGTGCCACCCTGAGAATGTCAAACTCTTGCTCTTTGCTGATGATATGGTCTTATAGTTAGAAACTCCCAGAGACTCAACCATGAAACTCTTGGAAGTGATGAAGAAATACAGTAGTGACTCAGAGTATAAAATTGTAGGGAAACTGTGCTCTGATCTTTAGCATAAGACTTGCTTCCTGCTTGAGAGTCCTGGAGAATCACAAGATTGGCATGTGAGTTGTATACATGCAGATCAGAAAATTGGCCTCCAAGAGAGAATGTATATATGAGGTGTGGCAATATCAAGCCTAATGATTATGATTTTCTAGATTGCACAGGTCTTTTTCTCTCTTTATCTTTCCTTTTATTTAATTTTATTTTCTATTTTATTATTTTCATTGAGGGAACAAAGACTTAGGTTACATGGATTGCATTTGTTAGATAAAATCCCTCTTATAATTGTGTCCCAACCACTCAAAAGGTGTGCCATACTCATGATCCTCCATCCCTCTCCCCTTTGTCCTCTCCCAACTTGCTCATTTCCCTAATCCCCCCTTGTATAGTTCACCCACTGCCTTCATATTAGAA
>NW_003852620.1:0-1969 GCF_000181295.1 Otolemur garnettii
CCTGAGGAAGGCCTCATCTCTCACAAATGTGATCAAATGTGAGGAAGGAGATCAGGGCAGGATCCACAGCAGGCTTAATAAAGGAGATCAGCACTTCTCCCTGCTCATCCAGGAGTCCCAGCTCCGTGACTCCACCCTGCTCTTCTGTGCAGCAGCCCACAGTATCCCCCACGCACCTGCACGTGCACCTAAACCTTGCTGGGGACTTTATAAGGGGCCTGGAACAAGTCTTCTACGTTTTCTGTGAGCAAAAAGAAATATGAGGCATCATTTAATAAGGTAACGTCAAACATTTCCAAGTTTGAAGACCAAGGGCACAGGGATGGTGCTTTCAGATACTCCCTCATGTAATTTGTTTCTCAGTGTGAAGCTCTTATGCTCTTAGAATTAGCTCAGGACTTGAGGCTTGATATCAAAAAAGAGAGAACACTAAAGGACCATGGAAGAACAGAGTAAAATTCTTCCTTTGAGCTCCTTCGTAGTCTTGAAAACATACAGAAAATACAAGATCTTTCTGGGTTTTTTTTTTTTTTTTTTGAAGACAGAGTTTCACTTGGACACCCTTGGAAGAGCGTCACAGCATCATAGCTCACAGCAACCTCAAATTCTTGGGCTCAAATAATGCTCTTGCGTCCCAAGTACTGGGACTACAGGTACCCACGACAGCGTCTGACTATTTTTAGAGAAAGGATCTCACTCTTGCTCAGGCTGGTCTTGAACTCCTCAGCTCAAGCAATCCACCTGCCTTGGCCTCCCAGAGTGATAGGGTTACAGTTGTGAGCCACCGTGACCAGCATGAAAATACAAAATCTTGAAAGCCATGACCATCAAGTTTGAAATACATATTTGATACCCAAAAACATTGACCAAAGACCGAGTACCAAAATCAGAGATAGAACCCTGAGCAGATGGGACAGGAGGAGGGCAAGTCACATTCAGAGTGACCATGAATGGCAGAGCAATTAGTGCAGGTGGAAGCCTAGCTGATCATCATGTTTCATGTCAACACCCAAAGGGAGCACCCATGTCCAAGGAAGCACCAAACAACCGTGTGGATCCAGATGATTTTAGCCAGCCAGAGGAAGTTTGTTCCTACCCATTTTATAACTTGAACAATACACCTTTGAATAGATTACCCAACAGGACAGAATTGAGGTTCTCCAGAAGCCCAAAAGTATGAGCTTTCTCTCTCCAAGACTAATTTAGCTACTTCTGCTGCCAACTACACATCCTGTCTACAGTAGTCCATGAACCTTCAATACAGAATCATCCCACAAGGAGACCAAACACCGACTTCTTGGGAAGAAGATGATAACACTGGACCACTTCCACCCTGGAGGTTTCAGAACTTTTCTATTATTAATACAAGTTCTGGGTCTGAGTTTTTCTTCCCTGGCACAGGACCACATGTAGCCACATGAATGAGGGCTCAGAATGCCTCATTGACTATTATGATATCTAAAGGATCTCACATCCTTTTGCATCCACAGACCCACTTCATAGCCAAGGGGGTGTGACTGTGTGCACACATCTGTTAGGTACACTGACCCTAAAATACATAGCATTAGCCACAGGCAACTACCTGGACAGAACTTAGAGTGACCACGTGAGGGCTCAGCTACAGCACTAGGTGAGGAAGGGCACTCTGAGAAATTGAAAGGTTATTTTTCAAGATAACGCTGTGTCCCTGTTGTGTAAAATACATAGACTTGGACACCAAGGGGTGGAAGTAGGACTATCTCCCATCAACTCCCTCCTCAATGGCCCACTCTTATGCTTCCTGTTCTCACAGCTGTAGGTTCTGCTGAACTAGATGTCTTGTTGCCCTTTGAGGAAAAAAAGGGAGTAAGATGCTTCTACTAAGGAAACAGAAAAGGTTTTACCAAACCTCAAGTTACACAAACTGCCTGGATATTTGGAGATCCTCCTGCCAATAGACCAGAAGGCCAAGACAGGAGTTAGTACACTG
>NW_003852620.1:2671-4493 GCF_000181295.1 Otolemur garnettii
TACAGTTTGGTCAAAGAATAATATAACTAATACCTATTTTATCACAACCCAAGACTATTTTTTTTCATATTGGCTTTAAGGTGGTGGAGAAGACAGAGAGGGAGGGAGGGAGGAAGGAGAATAAAAGGAAAGAGAGAGGAAGACAAAGGGAGGGAAGGAGGAAGAAAAGAAGAAAGAAACCAAAAGAAAGAGAGAAGGATGGAGGATGAGAGAGAGAGAGAGAAGCTTATGGAGAAAGAGAGGCCATGTTAACTTTCCCTGTCTTCCCTCCACTCGCCCTTCTCTCCACATTGCATTTTTACAAAAACAATTTACCATCGCCTGCCCCTCTTCATTTGGATCCCAGAATGAGTTACAACTCTCACATCTCTTTTATTTCACTTTATATAGCCAGTTTTGTTCTCTGAAGCCAATGACAAAAAGCACTGATGAGCTTTCCTGAGGGAGGCAGCAGCACACACCCTCCCACTTCCTGTCCTGCAGCAGTGACGTCATGACCCAGCTGATAACAAGGTCCAGGTCAGAACAGGAGGCTGCTCAGCCTGCAGGAGGCAGCTGCCAGCATGACATGCCCCGGCTGGCTGTTGGCACTCGTGGTCTCCGCCTGTCTTGGTAAGGAAGGCACTTACTTGTATTGGCTTTGACTAGTGTCCCACAGGACTGGAAAGTGGGAAGGAAGATGAATAATGGCACAGGGTCTAATCCCCTCATGGGCCCAGATACTGTGGGTGAGAGAGAGGAAGGATTTGGATCAAGGTTTGGATCAAGAAGAAGAAAGGTGTGTGGGGATGGGAAGCAGCTTGTGAGTCTGTCTGTCCCTCTCTCTGACAGGACACCCAGTACAACCCTTTCTCTTCCCACAGGATTCAGCGTGGCCCAGACAGTCACTCAGACTCAACCAGAGATGTCTGTGCAGGAAGGAGAGATAGTGACCCTGAGCTGCACATATGACACTAGTTATACAAATTATATTTTGTACTGGTACAAACAACTTCCCAGTGGGCAGATGGTTTTTGTTATTGCCCAAGAATCTGAGCAGCAAAATGCAAGACAGAATCGCTTCTATGTGAACTTCCATAAAGCAGCCAAATTCATCAGTCTCACGATCTCAGACTCACAGCTGAAGGACACTGCAGTGTATTTCTGTGCTCTCAGAGAAGCCACAGTGAGACAAGCCATAGGGACAGCCTTACAAAAACCTCAGACCTCAGCATCTATGCTGAATGGGGAGGGAGGAAAGGAGAGTCCAGGGTTACAGGAACATGCAGAGAAAATCATTGCCTTCTAGAGAGGTAAAAATAATAATGCCACCAACCCCTGCCCTCTTAAGCTCCCCTTGGAGCATTTATTTCTGTCTGCCCACTTGGGTGAATGAAGGAGAGTCTGGCTGACACTCTCACAGCTGAAATACTTAAGTCAAATGAGTGGTTCCAGAGCTTAGGTTGGAGCTATGTTTAGAATGATGGATGAGAGTGACCAGATCTGGGCAAGGCCAAGGGGAGGCAAAGGCCAAATGGCCCAATCCTGATTAAGATCCCTGTGTCATTTCCCAAACCCCCCACTCACTCTAAACACATCACCTCCTGGGACACCACTCCCCGGCTAAGCTTAGCACCCCAGGTTTAGCTTATCTGGAAAAGTGGATGAGACACCAATATCAGTGAAAGCATCCCTGTGACACAAGGTAGACACCGTCTGTCTACTTAGGGGGGTCGGTTTTCTTCTTTGTTTGTTTTTCTAAAGAGACCAAAGTCTTGCTCTATCTCCCAGGCTACAGTGCAGTGGTAGGATCATACCTCACTGCTGCCTTGAACTGCTGGCC
>NW_003852620.1:4685-13969 GCF_000181295.1 Otolemur garnettii
TGATTTGACCCTCTCCTTTACCCCTGAGACCCAGTGAGTCCCCACCACTTACACATTCAGGCTTGTTACCAAGTTTGTAGCACAGCTGGTGTCTCCTTCCCATCCTTACTCCCAGCGTCTTCATCCAGCTCCTCTCATTTCAACTAATAAATAATTATTCCCCCAGTCTCTCTGGCATCAGCCGTGCCTACCTTCAAACATTGTTCTTCACAGCCACCCAAGTGATCTTCCTATAGTAAAAATCAGGTCATGTTCACCCCACCTCAGTAAAGCCCCATTTCCCATAGAAACGGGGAAATGTGATTATTCAGAGTGTAAGTCAATCAAAGCAAAGGCCACCTCTGTCTCTTCAGCACCTACCATACCTTACCACAGGGTGAGGGGGCACAGATCATTTACTGATGGATTAATCAGTCCCCCGCTTAGCCAGGCAGCCTCATCTGTTGCCATGTCCCCATCCCCCACCCCTACACTCCCGTCATTTCAGAACATGAAGTTGTTTCCTGCACCTGGGCCATTGCTGGCGCTGTTCCCGCAGCGTGGAATGCCCATCTGCACTTAACCACTAGGCTGTGATAGAGGTCTGCAAGCTTCCCCTCCTCTCCCAGTTCTTGTCCTGACACTTGCCCCAGTAGAACTGACCACTTTCTCCTTTATCCTTAAACAAACTGGAACCGTAATCGTGCCATATATTGCTAATGTAGCAAATCTAACACATTGTGGTACTTACGTGTGTTTTTCACTATCTCTCCACTGAAATGCAAACTTTTGTTATCAGGGATAGAGTTGTATTCATTTCAATAGCAACAGTGCTTACAACATCCCTTAGTTCACAGTTATAATTTTTTTAACTTTTGTGAATGAAGTTAACAAATTTATGATATTTTCATTCTTATGCATGAGAAAATAAACAATGATAAATTTGTTATTTTGCCATCTCATCCATAGTTTTTAACTCAAATCATAGTATGGTATGCTGAAAATTAACAGTAATTACAATATTGTGCTGATGATAATATTAGTTCTAGCTAACCCTCACAGAATATGTGCATGTGCCGCACATTCTGATAGGGGCATAATAGGTATTATTTCATGTACTAGTCCCAACAAATCTACATTATAGATACTAGTATTATCCTAATAATTAGTAATTAAAGCCCCCAAAAGTTAATTTACCTAGAATTACACAATGTACGTGTGACTCCTACACCACTAGACACTTTGCCTTCCCAAAGGGGGACAAAATGCTACAGCATCTCAGTATGGTTAATGTAACAGACATATAGATAGAATATAAAAAATAAATGCATGAAAACAGTATAGTACCACACACACATTTATAGTCTCTTCTCACTTTATCTAGGGTAGTAATTGCAAGATGGGAAATACTTCATTCATCTCTCTTAATGATGTCACCACTGTTATCCTAAGTAACCAGGACAAGCACGGTGCTGCTAGCAGGCCTTGGCAGGCCCACAAGGGCCATGTGCCACCATCTGGACTTATTAATTCACTAACAAGGCCTTCTGACATAGACAAACTTAGAAGACTGGATACTCCAAGGCCCATAGTGCTGGTCAATGACCCAGTGAACCTTAACACTTAGTAAAGTGTTGACAAGCTATTAATTAATTAATTAATTTTATTAAATCGTAGCTGTGTACAAGCTATTAATTTAGTTGAGAGTAGGACTGCTTTGACCATGTAACCACTTTGAATATCAGGGAATATATTGTAACCTTGAACCTATGTGGGAGCTCTGTTTAATGTGTGCTATGATGATTGATAACATTGCTAATGTTTGCTTTGGCTATGAGAGTATAAAAATAACAAAGGATAACAGGAGGGTAGAGGAGCTCTCTAAGGAGAGATCTTCCCTGCTTTCCCAAATCGCTGCCATTTCTATCAATCAAGTGAAAATACTGATCTGTCATCTGCTTCTCTAATGGGCGTGAGTGACAGGTGAATGGACTCCTTATGGCAACGTCAGGATGGGAGGGAGAGTGAATAACTCCCAAAGACCTTCCCTAGTGATCCTGTGGCATCACTGAAGGTGTAAACGGGGATGTCTCCTAACAGGGAAAAGCAAAATGTAAATGGTATTCCCAAAAAGACTGCAAGAAGAGTAAGTGCCAGGTGACTATTTAAGGTGTTCTTGGGAAGCTGGGACAATAAAATGAATCATTTTAGTAACTGCAGAGCTGATGCCTGACTGTCTGTACCTGTTTCCCTTTGACGAGACAGTGGACTAGAATCCCCCAAACTCGTGTCCAGGAAAGACAGGTTTCTATTTTAAATGGCAGTTACACAACGTTTATTCGATTTTATGCCTCAGACACAGCGCTACGAATGAACTCATCCCTGTAATTTTCAGTATTACAGAGATAAAGCAGAAAGCAAGGGTAAGAGCCCCAAGGGTAAGAGCATGTTTAGCTCCCTGCAGGTCACAGACTCAGCCACCAACTTCTGCCCCATCATCAGGGGGGACGCCCCTGACATCATCAGTACTTACAAAGCCCATGAGAGGGACCACTCACTCACTTCTTCTAATCAGCACAAAATCACGTTTTTCATAATCCACATCCAAGGCCTTTCTGTTTCCTGCTCTCTACATACTTTGTTGGCAACATAAAAAGATATTAGGCCTCATGCTTGTCTGCAAAGACCTTATTATCCAACAGACATGAGAATATCTCTCCCTCTAAATGTTAGCTTTATGACATCATGACATCATTTTTTCAATAAACACGAACCAATCTATGGGCTAATGAATAAATAACTAGTTATACAGTATTTACTCATACCCATCTGTAAAGGCCAATTCATAACCAACAGTAGGAATTTATTCAAAAACAGATTTCAGCTCTATGTAAGGAAGAACTAGAAATTAGAGGTTTCCCAAACTGAAACAGCCTGCTTCAAGGCATCAGATGTTCCTTATTACAGAGACTATTCAAGGAAAGGCAGAATGTCCACTTTCTGGTGACATTGCAGAATGAATTGAAAATGATATGATTTTCTGCAGAGCTAAAAGTGTTAAGTTTTGCATGGGAGCAAATAGCATTTAAAAAAACAATGAAAGAGCTTGTAAAACCACATGAAGGATTAAAAAAAGTCACTTCCAACATCATGGAAATTGGATTTGGGACATATACTGGAAGGATGTGTAGGATTTTAAATGTGGAGATGACAAGAAAACACATTCCAGAGAGGATAAACTTATCAAGGGCAATGATCAAGAGATAATAAACAAGAAAAGGTTAGGAAATTGAAAGTTTTAGAATGTGCCTGAAAGGGGCAGTTTTCATTGGGAGGGGCTGTGAGAGAAGATGAAATGTTACCTTGAGGCACTTGTTAGTGTAAGAAGACTGCACAGAGCCCAGCTCGGACTTCCTTCCAGACAAAGAGAAAACATGGCAGGACATTATTCATCTTTACCATAAACAACATTTGAAATGTCTTTTTTTTTTATTTTGAATACATATATGTTTATAAAACTAAGAGACAAAAATATGGAACGCTTCACGAATTTGCGTGTCATCCTTGCATAGGGGCCATGCTCATCTTCTCTGTATTGCTCCAATTTTAGTATATGTGTTGCCGAAGCAAGCATGACATTAGGAAATATCTTGGAATTGTTTTTCAAAAAGAGCCTTTAATCTAAATTTAAATTGTCAAATAACATCGCTGATGTACTTTTATAAGCACATTTCTAATTGTATTGAAGAACTGTATTTCCATAATAATTGATTCAATGGACAGATAAATTTCCTTTTCCCTGAGCAATTCTACCATCCACCAATAGCCCATATTGCAGGAAAGGAAAAATCCCAACACTTGCCCAAATTTGTTGCAAGTTGATGATCCGTTTCCACCATAGAGTTTATTTGAGGACAGGGGGACGCTAATAGCTTCTCTGCACTCATGAACCACATAAAGGACAAACTTTCATATCACATCATACAGACCAACTAAACAGAGCTACATCCTTCTCTGTTGTACACTTTGTTCTCTTCCTGGTCTGGCTGCAGAAGCCTTTGGGTGATTTCCGTTCAAAATAGCTCCTGAATTGATGTGAGGTTTCACTTAGCCCAGGCACTTTACAGACCTGGTTTTCACAAGTTCCATATTCTTCCCTACTCATCAGGGTACTGAGTTGCCATAAAGATAAACCAGGCACACAGTCCTTAGACATTAGGGTTAATTTCTAACTTACCCCACTGTGTCTTTCTTGGACCATCATTTGGTATCTAATTTGGTCTACTCTTAGAAAAGCTTGGTGTGATGTACATCAAACAAAGTGGTTCTTCAGGAAGCCATATGCTAAACTTTCAGAGATCTTGGAGTTTCCATTTTTCTATTAGTTGGTGCAGGATCTTAGAATCAAGCAAGCAATTTAAAAGTAGACGTCAACATTATAGTAAAACAAATTCTGTCTTTTGCTGTTATTTCTGCATCACTCGATGAGAAAAGTATTCTTTAAAATTAAAAACTGAGAACAATGAGAAATGTAAATTGACTAAGGAAGAAAGGCTTTGGTTTGGAATCTTCTAGGGAAATGTTGCACCTTTCCTTTGCATTAAATATCTGTCCAGAATGGATCATCTAGAAAAGCAATCCCTGGATTTAGAATTATCCCACTCACCTTGTTTCTACCAGGGAAAGGTTTCTTGCTCCAGGAATGCTATAGACTCTTGTTGGATCTTGACTGGGTAGAAGGGACAAAGGACAGTTTGGGAGAAAGGGAGAAGGAGGAGGAGTGGATCCAAGCGCAGAGAAGATTTGTCACAAAGGGCACAGTCACCATTTGCTTTATTCAATCTATCATATAAGCAAATTTGAAAGAGTTACTCTCAGATTCGCAGCATCTCAAAGCTGTAAGTTATTGTAGGAAAGAAGCTAAACACAAAGAAGCAAGCAAGTGACAGGTGAGTACAGCTGCTTTCAGGCAGAGCCCCGTTAGAGGACACATGCAGCTGTCTTGTTTCTTTCTGACCAGTGGAGCATGGGGACCCATCATGTGAGCAGGGACTCAGCCACAGGAAACCTATGCACCCCAGAAACCACCTAAATGAGCCAAGCCCCACAGCCTGCATTAGGACCCCCACTCGGAGGTTAGTAAACCATCCCCATCACTTCCTCTGACCAAAGACTACGGTAAATGAATACAACAAATCAGAGAAAACCTTTTAACAAATTTCTTTGTTAAGTTTTTTGTTTACTGTGTTTTCAGATAAGGAGTGAGAGTGATGAGAACACTGACCAGGAGCTGCCCGAGGTGATCAGGACTGGGGACCCTTGTGCTCTGTAGTGGAGGCCGCCCAGCCAGGAGGGTGGCCCCGTGATTATAGCAGCTTCTCTCACTTGGGCCACTGACTGCTGATGTGCTTCAGTTCCTGCATCTGGAAATGCTCTCCCATGACAGCATGGCAGTAGGTATATGGGACTCACATTTTCTTCTAGTTTTTACTTTTTACAGTTTAACCAACTTACTCCAGTGGGAAATCCTGTGACAGTAGTTGTCAGATAGGGTTGACATTCCAAAGGAGCATGCTGGAATTTCTCAGATGGTCCAGGAAGGGTTTTGCTTCCAGACAATATAGGTGTCTGTCCACCACCACCCCCATATTTGCAAAATTAAAAGTTCTTTCATAAATAATTTTTTTATCTTGAGTGTTAGTAACCTGATTAACTATCTGTGGCATTTGGGAACTAATTGGATGGTGAATACAACATACTAAAGTTCTGATTCCCCAGGCCCAGGAATCAGAAAAGGATCTTAAATAGCAAGATGAAGCCTCTGGCTTGGGACCCCTAACCAGCATTAGGGAAATCTTGAGACAAAGAAACGACCACGCCTGAGAGCCTTGTTAATGAAACTCCTGAGAGCCACATTGGTGAACACACAGCTTCAGCTGGACTGAGACTGGGAGAGATGACAGCCCAATTATCTAGAGCAGTGGTTCTCAACCTGTGGGTCGCAACTCCTTTGTAACAGTGAAAATACATCCTGCATATCAGATATTTACGTTATAATTCATAACAGTAGTAAAATTACAGTTATGAAGTAGCAACAAAAATAACTTTATGGTTGGGGGTCGCCACAACATGAGGAATTGTATTAAAGGGTCGCAGTATTAGGAGGCATTAGGAAGGTTGAGAACCACTGATCTAGAGTTTCCTGTAGAGACTGGAGAGGAAAAGGGGGATCAGAAAGTAACAGCACAGTTACCAATGTCCTGTGACTTTGCCCAGAACACAGTAGGTACAGCAGAAGTCTAACACTGAGCAAACAAGGAGGAAATCTGTGCCCCTCACAGCAACTCAGAAAACTCCACTTTAAGAAGTCTCTGGAGCAGAGAGTAGCTATGACACAACACTCACTTCACCACTGGGTGCAAATGGAAACAATAAATAGGACCATAAGGCCACCACGCTCTACCGGGCAACTTAGCTTTGAATTTAGTCTTTTATTCTCCTTGTTTCACCAGGGAAATTTTTACATAAAACTGGGCCATGGAGATGGCCTTAGCTACGACTGAATGACACAAATTCAATGGGAGAGAAAATTAATACAAATGAGACTAGTGGCCCCTGCATGGTGAGTTTTCTCTTTTGCCCTGTTGCATCTTCTATGAAATGGAGACTGTGACTCCTGACCTCTCCCCTCCCGGGGAAGAGACTGTGCACGAGGAAAACCGAGACGCCAGTGACGAGCTGCCAGACGTGCCACTCAGAATGTTCCCAGGTGAAGGTGATGTTGATTGTCCTGATCCTTCCTTCACAGAGTCATTAACAGAAGGCCTAAAAGTGCTTACAGCAACACTTGGCACCAGAATTGTAGAGCTTCCTGACACAACCAGAATTAGCTACACTTTTTATAAAAGAAGAAAGTCATCAGCAAATTTCAGTGCAATTAGATGTCAAAATCCTGGTTTCAATTTTCTTTAGATTATCTGTTATTGATGGTATTGCCATTATTTTAATCATTTCTCAAAATTCTACAGTTTGGTCAAAGAATAATATAACTAATACCTATTTTATCACAACCCAAGACTATTTTTTTTCATATTGGCTTCAAGGTGGTAGAGAAGAAAGAGAGGGAGGGAGGGAGGGAGGAGAATAAAAGGAAAGAGAGAGAAAGACAAAGGGAGGGAAGGAAGAAGAAAAGAAGAAAGAAAGCAAAAGAAAGAGAGAAGGATGGAGGATGAGAGAGAGAGAGAGAAGCTTATGGAGAAAGAGAGGCCACATTAACTTTCCCTGTCTTTCCTCCACTCGCCCTTCTCTCCACATTGCATCTTTACAAAAACAATTTGCCAGCTCCTGCCCCTCTTCATTTGGATCCCAGAATGAGTTACAACGCTGACATCTTTTTTATTTCACATTATATAGCCATTTTTATTCTCTGAAGCCAAAGACAAAAAGCACTGATGAACTTTCCCGAGGGAGGCAGCAGCACACACCCTCCCACTTCCTGTCCTGCAGCAGTGACGTCATGACCCAGCTGATAACAAGGTCCAGGGAAGAACAGGAGGCTGCTCAGCCTGCAGGAGGCAGCTGCCAGCATGACATGCCCAGGCTGGGTATTGGCACTCGTGGTCTCCACCTGTCTTGGTAAGGAAGGCACTGACTTGTGTTGGCTTTGACTAGTGTCCCACAGGACTGGAAAGTGGGAAGGAAGATGAATAATGGCACAGGGTCTAATCCCCTCATGGGGCCAGATTCTGTGAGTGAGAGAGAGGAAGGATTTTGCCTGAGGTTTGGATCAAGAAGAAGAAAGGTGTGGGGATGGGAAGCAGCTCGTGAGTCTGTCTGTCCCTCTCTCTGACAGGACACCCAGTGAAGCCCTCTCTTTCCTCTTTCCCACAGGATCCAGCATGGCCCAGACAGTCACTCAGACTCAACCAGAGATGTCTGTGCGGGAGGGAGAGTCGGTGACCCTGCGCTGCACGTATCGCACTAGTTATACATATTACGATTTGTACTGGTACAAACAACTTCCTAGTGGGCAGATGGTTTTTGTTATTGGCCAAGCATCTGACCAGCAAAATGCAAGACAGAATCGCTTCTCTGTGAACTTCCAGAAAGCAGCCAAATCCATCAGTCTCACGATCTCAGACTCACAGCTGGAGGACACTGCAGTGTATTTCTGTGCTCTCAGAGAAGACACAGTGAGAGAAGCCACATTGAGAGAAGCCAAAGAGAGAGAAGCCAAAGAGAGAGAAGCCAAAGAGAGAGAAGCCAAAGAGAGAGAAGCCAGAGTGAGAGAAGCCACAGTGAGACAAGCCATAGGGACAGCCTTACAAAAACCTCAGACCTCAGCATCTGTGCTAAGTGGGGAAGGAGAGAGAGTCCAGGGTTACAAGAACATGCAGAGAAAATCATTGCCTTCTCCAGAGGTAAAAATAATAATGCCCCTGACCCTGCCCTCTTAACCTCCCCTTGGAGCATTTATTTAATTCTGCCCACTTGGGTGAAGGAGAGTCTGGCTGACACTCTCACAGCTGAAATACTTAAGTCGAAGGAGTGGTTCCAGAGCTTAGGTTGGAGCTATGTTTAGAATGATGGATGAGAGTGACCAGATCTGGGCAAGGCCAAGGGGAGGCAAAGGACAAACTGCCCAATCCTAATTAAGATCCCTGTGTCATTTCCCAACCCCCCACTCACTCTAAACACATCACCTCCTGGGACACCACTCCCCAGCTCAGCTTAGCACCCCAGCTTCAGCTTATCTGGAAAAGTGGATGAGACACCAATATCAGAGAAAGCGTCCCTCTCACACAAGGAAGACGCCATCAGTCTACTTAGGGGGGTCGGTTTTCTCGTTTTTTGTTTGGTTGGTTGGTTGGTTTTTCTTAAGAGACCAGAGTCTTGCTCTATCACCCAGGCTACAGTGCAGTGGTAGGATCAGAGCTCACTATTGCCTTGAACTGCTGGCCTCAAGCAATCCTCCAGCCTTAGCCTCCCAAGTAGAGAGGACAACAGGCACACAGGCCCAGCCAATTTATTTTTTGAATTTTTTAGAAACAGAGTCTTGCTCAGGCTGGTCTTGAGATCCTGCCCTCAGGTAATCCATCTGCCTCAGCCTCCCCCAGTACTGAAGATCGTCTTGATTTGACCTTCTCCTTTACCCCTGAGACCCAGTGAGTCCCCACCACTTACACATTCAGGCTTGTTACCAAGTTTGTAGCACAGCTGGTGTCTCCTTCCCATCCTTACTCCCAGCGTCTTCATCCAGCTCCTCTCATTTCAACTAATAAATAATTATTCCCCCAGTCTCTCTG
>NW_003852620.1:14283-33038 GCF_000181295.1 Otolemur garnettii
CACTCCCGTCATTTCAGAACATGAAGTTGTTTCCTGCACCTGGGCCATTGCTGGCGCTGTTCCCGCAGCGTGGAATGCCCATCTGCACTTAACCACTAGGCTGTGATAGAGGTCTGCAAGCTTCCCCTCCTCTCCCAGTTCTTGTCCTGACACTTGCCCCAGTAGAACTGACCACTTTCTCCTTTATCCTTAAACAAACTGGAACCGTAATCCTGTCATATATTTCTAATGTAGCAAATCTAACACATTGTGGTACTTACATGTGTTTTTCACTATCTCGCCACTGAAATGCAAACTTTTGTTATCAGGGACAACAAATTCATTCATTTCAATGGCAACCATGCTTACAACATCCCTTAGTTCACAGATATGAATTTTTTTAATTTATTGACTGAAGTTAATTGATGGTAGTTTTGTTCTTATGCATGCTAAAGTAAACACAGTTATGTCATCCATAATTGTGTAACTCACTATTCTGAGCTAACTCAAAACACAGAATGGCCTGCCAAAAATTAATAAGAATTACAATATCATGTTGAAAATAGTATCAGAGGTGGCAAACCTTCACTGAGTAGGTGCATGTGCCCTACAGTCTGATAGGTGTGTATAGATATGAGTTTATTGAGTTGTCTCTACAAACTATGGTGTAGGTATTATTAATATCCCAATTTAATGATGAATAAAAGCCCAAAAATGTTAACTTCCCTAGAATCACACAATGTACATGTGACTCCTTAACCACTGGATTCTTTGCCTCCCCAAAGGGCGGCAAAATTCCACACCATCTCAGTCTCATTATTTAATAGACATAAAGACAGAACATAGTAAATAAATGCATGGAAACAGCAGTATCATACATACACTCAACGTCTGTTCCCACTTTATCTAAGGCAGTACTTGCAAAATGGGTATGATTTCATTTATCTTTCTTAATAGATGTTAATCATTGCAAATAACAGTCCCACATCACCATTCATTTTTTACATACGAAATTTGTGCCCTTTGAAGATTACTTTGGCATTATTTGACTTGTGAATATCTAATATTTTAAACTTCTTCAATGGAAGGTGCTCTTTTCTCCTTAGAGGTTGCTCTAAAACCCAAGACATTTTTAGGGCTTGACCTAGAACTCTGGCTTCCTCACCTGGAAAAACATATATATGTGTCCTTGTTTTAATTACTTTTACACTAGACTTTTAATGTACTAAAAACTAGAGCCTCCCGCTGCCAAAAGTTAATTTTCACGTACATTAGGTCATGTGCTGGGTACGTGGCCTGGTTTCAGGAGAAATGTGCCCATGGTTATTTTGTGAACTAATGTGAGCTTGTGCATCAGCACAGGGTCTGACATCAGCTGGAGTACTGAGCTATGACTCAGAAAACCATCGTGTCTAATTTTGCCTTTTTAAATAACTCTTAAAAGTTACTTAGCACTGCTTTCTGAGAGGCTGTGGGGTTAGTTGAAAGAGCAACTATTCTAAGTCCCTGGAAAATTTCTCTGTAGTCCACAGAGAGAAGTAGAGGTGCTCTGTGGGTTAATGGAGTTCTATAGATGGTCTCCCAGGCAGACACTGACTGGCCAGCAGTGGAGGAGAGCACTTCTGCTTGGTGTGGATTAGTCTAGAGGAAGGCAAGGCCTGTGGGCAGGGGAGCTTCCTGGGTGTAGCTGAGAAGTTGAGTCTATGCAATTCATATATACACAGGTTAAGGCGTACATGGTCGGGGGGGTGGATATATATAGTATAGACTTATGTGAGTGTGTACATAGGTATTCTTATTCCTCTCAGACAGCCATGTTCTGGCAACTCCCTTACTCCCTATTCCCAACTATGCTATCAGATCTAGCCATAGATAGCCCAGGAGCTTCTCTTTTAGAAAAGTGCCCTTTGGCTCTAAGTTGATATTCGTCATGGCTATTTCAATACAGGATTCCTATGGATCCAGTATATTAGCATTTTCTTTCCTTCATGGAACTGTGCTCTGTCATGATGCTCTAAGTTTACGGTGAGGGATATTACAAATAACAGCCCTACAGAACTCACTATTGCACATACTCCAGGATCTTAATTGAGAACATAGTTTATATATTATCTCATATGAGAAGGCATATAAGAATTATCTCTGAAGACTTAGTATGTATACCTATACTTTTTTTTTTTTTTTTTTTTTTTTACCATATGGGCATGGTAAAGTACCATAGGACTGAATTCAGTAGAACCTCTGTAAGTTGACCCCCCCCCCCAGGGACTGTGTAACAAACTGGTCAACATACAGAGGTGGTCAACATAGGAACTAGGCCTACTATACTGATATGTACGTGTAGTTCATGTCTGATTTATGAACTTAAGGAGGCAGTCAATGTAGGGAGGTCGTCTACCTTGAAGGTTCTACTGTATTTCCCTTTATTCCACTGACTACTACTAAGTCCAAAGCCAATGTTAGCTCAAATAGTAACTGAGTGCATATATTTTAATTCCAAACCTAATCCAAAGTTTATGTTTTTTTCATTTTTTCTTTTTGATTTTTAGCCTCCTTTGTTATTATTGTTCTGTTTGTAGATTTTGCTTCGTATGCCTCTTTTATTAGCTAAAATAGTGTATGAAGTCAGTAAGATGGATAAATAAATAAGTGGATGAATGAATAAGGCAGAGAGAACAAAAGAAAATGTATATGGCAGAGTAACCAACTTAGATACCTCTGGAGAGATAAGCAAAGAAAAAATTCTCTAATAGATCCAATATTTCCCATGAACTATCCCATCCATCAAGTACTTATTAAACTTAAATTTTGAAACTCACAATTAACAATACTTCAGTTTCTTCAGATTTATAGAGTCCCTTTCACTTCAAGTTTTCAGCCCATTTAAAGTTCAACTCTATGTTAGGAATGATCTAACATGTCTCGTAAATGACTCAGTCTCTTCAGGTGCTTTGTTTGGAATGCCACCACTTTACTTTCTTTTCCCTATGGTGACATTTTGGTAACATGACATAATTGAGTGTAATCTGAGGCTAAAAAAAAAACCGGCCTACAATGCATTGTCTTCTAGACGGTTTGGTCTGTGTAGCTAAGTTTGCTCCCTGGGTGGGTAACTAGCTGTATGTCCCACTTGGCCTTTTGAGATGATGTGTTGACATCACTACGAAAGCCAATTGTCCTGGCCATCTCAAAGTCCCTCATTATAGAAAGTTCTTTGTCCTTACTCCAGGACCTTGCCAAGCCACTAGTCTCTCAACTCTCTGCATCCAGGTGGATGCACAGGGACTTCAGATTCCCTGCACCTGTAAACAGACCTCAGGGATCCTAGAGAGTGGTCTCTGCTCATGTAGCCACCCCCAGATGTTCCTCCAGTGCCACCTTCCCATGCTATAACCCAAATTTCTTCCGCAAGCATGCAGCCTCCTCCTTGAACACCATGAGAAGAGTCCCATTAAACAATACTCTTACGTAGTTCCCATGCTTATCTAAATATTTCTCACCTCTCCTCACCCCATGAGTGTCAGCCTTTGGTGGGCTTCTCACCTCCTTTATGTATAACCTACCTACTGAAATTAGGTACTTCAGCTCTTTCTCTTGGACAAGTCCGTGGAAACTAGAGGTGGAAAGTCAACTACTTCAGGCTTCCTAAATTCAGGGTGAAATTTTCTTTGAACATGAAAGTAGAAACCTCTGCTGAAGTACAGTGGCAGCTCGGCAGGAAGTCAGCACAGACCTCCAAATTAGAAGGCCTGAGTTTTACCCTCAGCCCCACCCTCACGAGGAGCCCTGCTCTAGAAACTTCCATAGGGATCAGAGAGGAACAAAACAATTCTGCTGCCTCAGGTCCTGACACACCAAAAATTTGAGTGAAACATTGAGATGTGGTTTCTGAAACTATCCTGACTCTAGGATTAAGCAACTTCTCTTCTTTCATGTCCTTTTATAAATCTCTCCTTGGAGAATTTTCTTGCATGGATCCTTGTAAACCCTACCAAAGAGGAAAACAGAGTTATGGAGATTAAAGTTAGAAAAAAGAAATATTTTTTTCTTGCTCAGTTCCATTTCCTCATTTTTATCTGAGGCAGCCAAGATCCAGAGATGTCTCTCCCTTACTCTATATGGCGCTGCAGGGGGGTTCCCCACAAGGATTCTGTTCTGGCACGGTGATTCCCTCCCCCTAATCTATGTGTGTTCTGAAGTCCACACCAAATAATAAATAGGTTATTAAATATTAGGGTAAACACTGTGAATATCACCCATGCCTAGAAGGAAACACACAACATATACAATACACCACACAATAATAGATATTCTACTAGGTAACAGAGAGCTCATGCAGGCGAATGAGGAAACAAGAGGAAGAGATTGATAACAGTGACATCTAGAGGTGTCCATAAAATAAAAGTCTAATAGATAAGCAGGTATGAGCTAATCCGATCAAATTCTTTTGCTGCCCCACTGTCGAGGTTAGAATGTGCACTTCCCACTTCTGTGCCTATAGTAATCCTAGTCTTTGCTTAAGAACTTGACCAGAGCAGAACTTTTAGGTATTGTGACTCCATCAGCGAAACCCTATGGATATTTTGCTCCCCACTAATACACCTGTAGTCTTTACCACCAGCACTTGCAGCCTGCTTTGGTTGTTGACAAAACTAGTGGTGTGGAGCTTTCAGGCACACTTCAACTTGAGCTCTTTGGCAACTGCATTCTTTCTCTGACAGCAGGAATGAGCATTTCCCATCATATACAGCAAAGTTTAAACCTCTTTTGATAGGCAGAAATACTTTCTGCTTAAAAAGAGAACGAAATAGGTAACCCGGTTGGTATGTGCCACACACCCCTCCTTACCACAGCTCAGAATTGCACTAGGTGATAATTTCCTGCATATAACATCTGCAGATTCAAAAAGGTGAGTGATGTGGGACCTAAAGTTCCCTTGTTCCATCTTGTTTCATCCGCATTCAGGTCTAAGGGGAGACATTCCAGAAGCTGCATGAATTTCAGTAGGACTGGTACTGACAAGAAAAGCTATAGGAGACACAAGTTTAAAGAATGGTTAGGGGATTGAACATAAACATATTAATAAGTTGTCAATAATTCCCGCGTTGTCATCAGTGTGTTCGTATTTGTAGGCCAACTACTAAGGGTATTTAGAAAACTATAAAATTTCACACATTTTTAAGATGACTTCTAAAAGATTTAATCATAAGCTTAAAGGTTTAAATAGCTGCAAAGGTTGTACATTTCATTATTTTATAAATATTGACATTTTCAAATAAAATTCATAGAATAGCTTTTAAACATAACCAATGTAAACTTAACACCTAAGTAAGTTGAGAGCCATGAACATACAATTAAAATTCAGGAACAAGCTCTTTTTTAACAATTGAAGACTTTATATTGCTCTTTTCTTTACTTGAAATCCTATTTCCATTCAGCCTCTCCTGTAGAATTTAATATTAATATTAATATATTTTTATTCAAAAGTCTTTTAGTGATTGCCTAAACATCTGCAATAAAAACATGTGTGAAATTGAAATTGTTTGCCTAGATTGAGTTATAGATACAATTATTATTAATCTACCTTTGATTAAGATAACATAAGTATATTATAATTTTGATAGGTTTTTAATAGGGCAAGACAATTTCAGAAATGCATTTTTTTATTATTTCAGATTAATGTAAGGGTACAAATGATTAGTTTACGTTGTTTGTGTTTGTTAGGTAAAGTCCAAGCTGCAGTTGAGCCTTTCACCCAGGAGGTATGCCTTATACCCCTACACTGTGCCCATCAGGTGAGAGCTTACCAATCACCCTCCCTCCTCCCCTCACTGGCTTTACCCCTCCTGCCCCCCCACCCCTGGAATTTAATTGTGTTTTTCTCTCATGTGGGTGTGTACTTGTTCACCTACTGCTTTCATATTAGTATTGAGTACATTGGACTCTTGCTTTTCCATTCTTGTGATACTTAGGAGGATGTTGCCCAGATCCACCCAGGTAAATACAAAAGATATAAAGGCTCCATCTTTCTTTATGGCTATAGAGTATTCCATGACATACATCTACCATAGTTTATTCATTCGTGAGTCAATGGGCACTTAGGTTGTTTCCAAATCTTGGCAATTATGATTTGAGCTGCAATAAACATTCTAGTGCAAATGTCCTCCTGGTAAAATGATTTTTTTTTTCTCCTGGATACATACCTTGTAATGGGATTGCAGGATCAAATGGAAGGTCTACTTTTAGCTCCTTGAGGGCTCTCCATATCTCTTTCCAGAAAGGCTGTGTTAGTTTGCAATCCCACCAACAGTGTATAAGGGTTCCCTTCTCTCCACACCTACGCCAGCAGTGCAGCTCTGGGCCTTTGTGATATGGGTTAATCTCACTGGGGTTAGGCGATATCTCAAGGTGGTTGTGATTTGCAAGAAGTGGATTACTTAATAAAATAACTGGGGTCAGAGTTATGGTGCTTTAATTAAAGGAGGCTTCCTTAAGATCAATAAATTGTCCCTTTGTTTAATGACCCAGGGGTTTTTAAATCTACAGAGCAATACTGCAAAGAAAGACTTCTTCTTAAACAAGATTGGAGAAGAATTGAAATAAAGACAGGAAATGAGAACTACAGTCAAGTTCTGAGGCACATTCATTTTTGGGAAAGGTTACATAGGGAAGTTAAAGATCTGGAAATTAAGCCCCTTAACATGAATATTTGTTCCCTCACTTGAAAAATCTCTGCATTATACTTACTGATTCATTCTCAGTCAGTCTTTATTAAGTGATGAGGTTTGAGGAAAATCAGTAGGTGATTTGAAGAAAAGACCCTGGAGTTTCAATAAATTTGAAAAATTTCCTAAAACCTGTTTGACATTTCTGGCTTGGAAGAATACCTACTGATGAGTTAGGAAATTATGGGAGATTGAGTTCTTGCGTGACACAAAGTCATTTGAACCTGGATCTTTATCTTGGGAAGGGCTGTTTTAAATGTCATGGTCATTCATTAATAACATTGTGAAAGAAAAAGTTATCTCAGTCTTAGAGAAAAGAAAAATGATGACTCCTAGATCTTTTTTTCTCTATCTGCAAAAGAATTTTCCAAGTAAGCATTTATCTGACATTCTCCAGGAATATAACTTTGTTGTCACAGCATGTTTATCTAGTAATCCATAACTGAGAAAAGGCTTAGATGGTTTACATGCCTGTGAGTTGGAAGTTAACCTACAGAAATAGAAGAAATGTTATGAGTTTGTAGCCTGGAAGGGAAATTAACCTCAAATTATAGTATCAACACTAAAAGTATTTTATTTTGCTATCTATGCATTTATATGCTTCTTCTGTAAGCACTTGTAGAATTAGCTCTTCTTATTAATGATTCTCTCACTAAGGACTTTGATAAGATGGGAACCCAGGCTCACTTCCCATTTGTATTAAAATTTTGTTTTTTAGTGCGTGTAAGGTAATCCTGGCATTGACTCATATAGTTACTTTCTGTAACCTAAGCTATGAAATCCTGGTTCCACATACATCTGTGGAACAGAATTGCACCCCAAAAATGTAGCTGGGCATTATTTATATAATTTGATATCTTGATATTTAAAGATTTTATTGTCAGAAAAATCTAATGGACCAGATGTCTTGAAACATTCCTAAGTATTTTGCAGTAGTCTGAATTTAGCCATGAAGGCAAATGAAAGTAGATGATTAATTTATGGTCAGAGTTCCAAATTTTATGGACTGTATTACACCTTTCTCCACACTACTCGGCTCATTCTAGCTTTGGACGGATACTTTACAAAAACATAATCTGTGGACGTGGAGATCTTGCATGAAGCAAATATTCTCTAATCCATATCTTCATTGAAAGTTTTCATATTTCTAGGTCAGAGTCTCTACTGGAGATGAGGAGAACCTATGGGGTAAATACTAACCACGTGTTATGAATGTGGACTGCCATCTTACTCATACTCAGGAATGTGCTGCTGAATGACCTGGATGTGGACACCTGACCCACCAATCATATTACATATACTTCAGTCTAGTGACAAATTGACCTCCTGGAGGGAAATCTGACCCAGAACAAGAAAATCAGTCCCCCATGTTTTTAATTTAGCGTTTCTTTGCTGCTACACTGTGAGATAAACCCCAGCCAGAAAAGGTTTGTAACCACGTCTTTTGCTTCCTGATGGAATCCTTTATGAATGAATGAACCTAATACACAGAGAGAAGCAGAATGAAAGGAGAATTCTTGAAGGATTAAGTTCCCTGGCACCCTGGGCGCCTAAAGCTCAGGTATACTTGTGCACGCGCCAAAATTACAGAAGTCAATGCACTTTTCTTCTTGCCCAGGCAGATTTGAATTACATTTCTATTATTGAAAAGTGATCTCACTGAATGTATGAGATTTTCAAGAACTAGTTTGCCAAGAAAATTTTAGGAACACTTTGCTGCTTTACAAGAAGCAAATTTTACCTGTGTATTTATCCATTCTATGAAATACTTTCTCAATAATTTCTCTAAGTATCCTGAAGAGGGCACTGTTTCCATTCACAACTTCTGTCCAAAACAGCCCTTTTTTTTTTATTTTTTTTTTTTTATTTCATGACAGGGAGGAACTGAGTGAATTGTATGATGTGATTCTAATTGGCTGAAGCAGCTGTTGAAATTGTGTTTCTGTAGAGAACAAAAAAAAACTACTAAATTTGGAGAGCTCTGGCTGCCTTTCAGGTCTCCTAAATCTGAGTCTTCAGAGAAAAGGACAGAAAAAAAAAAAAAAGCTACTAGTAGTGATTCTGTAGATTTACCCAGAGTATGAGCTGAAGGTTTATTGGAAAGGGAGGAATGAGGGTGAAGGAACTGTCCATGCAATGTTCAGGCATAGAGACAAGATTCAGCGCAGTTCATGTGGGTTCCCCAGGGAGGAATACCAGTGACGCCCCCCTCTGCAATGTTCTCTTGGACAGGTTTTACTTGGGAGAGGGGAAGGTGAACCAAAGCCCTCTGTCCCTGAGCACCCAGGAGGGAGAAGATGGTACCATCTAAAATTATCAAGCTCTGTTTCAGACAGACTGCACTGGCACCGGCAAGATCTGGGGGAAAGCCTGGAATCTCCGTTTGCATTGCTGTCAAATGGAGCAGTGAAGCAGGAGCGTTACCAGCCTCACTTGATAGCAGGGCCCGCCTCAGCGCCCCGCACACTGGCAGGGCCACCACGGCCTTTCTGCCACCTACTTCTGTGCTGGGGACACACATTGCTCCCCTGGTGCCCCAAACCCTCTCCTGCTTCGGGGACTACTGCCCTGAGGCTTAGTTTACTGTCTCTGCGTCTCTTTCTGCAAGGAAAATTCTGAAATGAATAAAAGAGAAGGTGTTTTGATTTTATTTTCTTAAGTATGGATATTTTTTTAAAAGATAAATGGATTTGGCAGGGCGAGGGAAGAATCTTAAATGTGTCTTTCCTGAGAAAACGAGGTCTCATCCTTCACTGCCTTGCAGTCAAGATCCATTAGTCTTGTCGCAGAATGGTTTTACGCTGGGTGCAACTGTCACAAATAATTCCAATGAAATATAGAATCATGATTTGTTCTGTATATGAATATAACATATAGCATTTACCAATGGAAAAAAAGAATAAATGCTATATAAAATATTTGATGAGAGGTTCCTTATCCAGTGTTTTCTGCTAAAATGTTGATTGTAGGAGTCAGCTAATCACCGTGTGATCTAAATATTTGTTTATCCAGCGTGGGTTGAGATTCTTGTCTTTAAGACTTTAAAAGAAAATAAAAAGGTAAATTGAAAGGCCTGGACCCATACCATTATGCATATACCAGCTCTCCAAACCCAGGATACAAATGCTCTAGTGTCGCCTTTATTTTTCCAATGAATTATTAGAGCCTCTACCTGCCAAATAAGCAGAAAGTTCATTATCTAACGCTTGAGGCCCTCCCCACTCCCACACCTGACTTGTCCAAGAGTCCAGGCTGTTCAGAAAGTGTTAGTCCAGCTTCCACACCCAAGCAGTAGACCTCACCTTGTTCTCTGTTAACACCATCCCCTGTGGTCTGAGGAAACCCTGGGCCACTGCTGGTGCAGCCCCTCAGGGCAATCCCACTCCCTGAGGGCCAGTTTGGCCAAAGATAGCTCATTACTTCTTAAAAGAAAGAAGTGAATAAACGGGCCATAATGAAGCTTCTCAGAGCCCTGAATACATAGGGTCTCATCTCAGACCATTGAAGCTGTAAAAGAGAGAGGAGTTCTGAATAAACCCAGCGGTCCCCGCCGCTGACTGTGGTATTTAGTGTTTTCTCTCCTCCATCGTTTCTCCATCCCCAGAATGGGGTCAATAATTGGGCAGCTTTCTCACTCACAGGACAATTTTTGGAAAAATAAGATGCTCACGGAAGCTACCAGTCAAAAACATGTACCAAGAAGCATGTGATTTAAAGTGGCATTTTCCTTCACACTCAATCACACACGGTCTCCAGACCCTTCCGAGAAATGTTCCAGGATGTCATCTCAGGAAAATTTATCCTTGGGCTCTTACCTGGATTTACCTCAGACCATCTGAGTGTCCCTGCCAATCAGAAGACTATCATATTTGTCCTATATTAATTGCCCTTCAATTTGTTTATTTTTACTCTGCTAAACTGTATAATTTATGTTTAATTTTTTTGCCTTTTTAGATTAGATCAGGACGAATTTTTACTTTCAGGAAAATCATAAGAAATCCCTAAATTGAGTGCCATACAAAAGTAATCAAAAGCAAGTTTTCCTGTTCCACCAGTGAGATGAACAAGCCTAATCTGATGACATACTAATGTCATCAGATATTCACTCCAAGCTTCTAGAAAGATAATAATCTTAATTCAGTCAAGCTTTAAGTGAAAATATTCCAAAAATTACAATTACAAAGTAAAATCTGACCTTAACGTTTCAACATGTGGATCCTCCTAGACAACGGCCCAGTTTAAAAAATTAAAATACTTATTTCCCCAAATTGCCCCAGAGTCTTTACAAGCTAATCAACTGCTGCAGCAATTTGCTAGAGCCTAGGAAAGGGCAGCAGTGTACAGGCCAGAAGTTTCTCCTTCCACTCACAGCCTCCAGGACGGATGGTAATGACTTCCATATTTAGATAAAATGAAATTTGCCATGAAAAGCTGACTAGTTCCATCCATCACCCTTTGATTTAAGCAGAGGCTTCACTCTTACAGATTAGACTGGAAGAACTTTGACCTTGTGTTTATAAATATTCATAAGGTCTCTTAAATTTCAAGTTTGCTAGACTATTACCAGAGCAAATTTCCTCGTTAATGTCTGTTGGTCAGGAAAGTTTTATTTTACATTTATTAACTCAATTTCTGTGTTATTACATAATCAGACCACAGGATGTTACATCAGATTGTCTATAGCCTTTCTGGAGCATTTAACAGCATATCTTCACACTGATTTCCACTTGAAAACAACTTCACAAAGTAACCATTCAGGACTGGGAAAAAAAAAATCATTGCTCAACCAACCTACTTTACTTAAGGAACGATATTCACTTCAGTCTACGAATCTTTTCCTTTTTATAAAGGATTCTTGGACTCTGAAGATCAAAGTTTTATATATTTTTAAGATCAAGAATATAAACAACTTCCAAACAAATGAATATGATTCAGAATTTCATTAATTTGAAATTTTGGAACATAAAAAACTAAGTTCTTCCCACTTCTCTAACTGACACCATCTTAATTTATGAATACAAAAACATTTTTTTATTTCTTTTTTTAAAATTATTTACTGTCACTGAAAATACGTATTTAAACCTTACCATAAAAGGTACAATATAGGCATTCAAAACTGAATCAGTTGATTTTATGGGTGTGATGGTATAATAAGAAAACGTTATCAAAGATGACAATTTCTAACACATTAGAGCATGCTAAACCAACTATTTTATTGGTTTAGCATGTTGTAATCCACACTAGTGAGACCTTCATAATTGTTCCCAGTGACGTTAATCCCAGCTTCTGGCACTTTATGTCAATAACCAGAGTTTCTACTGACAGAAAACTCTGTAAAATACTTAGATCCATTCTAATCAGATACATCAGTTGCCAAGACCACTTACTGCAGGAATTAGGAGACATTTTTCTCAATTGTGCTATTTATGTCCCAGAAAAGGGGCAAAATAATTTTCCTTTGAATATACCTTTCACTCTGTCTCATAGGTTTGGGTGTGAACTATTTTCTCTTTTTCATTGTTTTTGACACAGTTGGTTATTTTTTCTTTAATGTTATATCTGCTTCAAAGGTTGTCTAGAAGTTCATTTCTGGTTTTTTTCTTTTCTTTTTTTTTTTTTTTTTGGAGACAGAGTCTCACTATGTCACCCTGGGTAGAGTGCTGTGGCGTCACAGCTCACAGCAACCTCAAACTCTAGGGCTTAAGCAATTCTCTTGCCTCAGCCTTCCAATCAGCCAGGACTACAGGCGCCCGCCTATTTTTTTTGTTGCAGTTGTCATGGTTGTTTAGCAGGCCCAGGCCGGGTTTGAACCCTCCAGCCTTCATGTATGTGGCCAGCGCCCTAACCACTGTGCTACAGGCACCAAGCCTAGAAGTTCATTTCTTAATATCAAAAGAGTTAATCTTTTTACCCTTTTTATTACTAATTTTTATGTTTACTGGATTATGATCAAAGAAGATACCTATATGAGCTCTACTTTTTAGAGCTTTCATTAAGAATTACTTTGAGGTCAAATACATAATCATAATTGATTTCATTTGAAAGCTACAAATTTATGTATGTGGTACATCTATATATTCAGGGTTTTTTATCACATTAAATCTTCTATGCCCTTGTTTTTGTTTTCTGTTAAATCTGTCACATTCTGAAAATGGAATGTTGAAATCTTCCACTTTTATTTTTTTAAGACAGAGTCTCACTATGTCGCCCTCCATAGAGTGCATGACATCATAGCTCACAGCAACCTCAAACTCTTGGGCTTGAGCAATTCTCTTGCCTCAGCCTCCCAAGTAGCTGGGACTGCAAGCGCCCTCTCCAACTATTCTTAGAGATTGGGGGCGGGGGTGTCTCACTCTGGCTCAGGGTGGTCTCGAACCTGTGAGCTCAGGAAAGCCACCCACCTCAGCTTCCCAGAATGCTAGGATTACAGGCGTGAGCCCTATGCCTGGGCCAAAATCTTCCACTTACATTATCAAATTTGCCTTGCAAATTGCTTTTGTTTTATTTATTTAGATGCAATGTTTTTGGTGTATATGGCTTATGACATATATCTCGTCATAAAGTCTTTTTAGCATTAATCATGTTCAGGAAATTATCCATTTTTTCTAGATTTTTATTATTATACAAAATCCTTCTTTGTCCTTTGTGGTACAGCCTACTGTTTTTCCATCAATATCCATTCTGCTGGCTTCCCTTCCTTCATTCTGCCCCCAAATAAAGTCTGTGTTGCCCAGACCTCTTTGGAACAAGGTATAGCAGTAAACTAAGTTCTGGTCAATGAGATCTAAGCGTAAATGTTATGGAGTGCTTCTGAAAATTTCTCTGAGATTCAGTGTGCAGGCTTTCAGTCTCTTCCAGCTACCTTGACCCCCCACTTGCTTTCTCAATCCTCTGAGACTCAACCACATTCTTTACCTAGACTATACCATGGACCCTCTTCAATGAGGTCCCCTGGGGACACATTTCTCAATTCCCAGCTACCTTCCATGAACTCCCTCAAGCTAGCAAATATTAACAGAAGATATTTTTTAGAAGGCAATGTTTTTTTTTTTTGTTGTTTGTTTGTTTGGTAGAGACAGAGTCTCACTTTATCGCCCTCAGTAGAGTGCCATGGCATCACACAGCTCACAGCAACCTCCAACTCTGGAGCTTAGGCGATTCTCTTGCCTCAGCCTCCCAGTAGCTAGGACTACAAGTGCCCACCACAATGCCCGGCTATTTTTTTGTTGCAGTTTGGCCAAGGCCAGGTTTGAACCTGCCACCCTCAGTATATAGGGCTGGCGCTCGACCCACTGAGCCAAGGCGCCTCCTGGAAGACAACATTTTCAAAGATCATAGTCTCAGGGCTACCCTACTGGGTGTGAAATATGTTGCAGTAGGTCATTCTGTAAAGCTAGATTCTCTCAGAATTCCAGATAAGAAGCAAGAACAAATTCTCTTTGTGGCTGATGGCCAACCTATCTGGTAGCTTTTGTCATCAGCGTTATTAGCTTAGAGTTTTAGACTCAGGATGTGTGATAAAAAAACTGCCCTGAAACCTCAGGTTCTGATCTTAACACGTAAATTCTCAAAAGGAGAAATAAGCCAGGCACTTGGCTCATCCTGTTATACCAGCACTCTGGGAGGCTAATCGGGGAGGAGCTCTTAAGCCCAGGAGTTCGAAACCAGACTCAGCAACGTAATGAGACACTGTCTCTACAAACGAACAAACAAAAATTATCCAAGCATGTTGACATAGGCCTGTAGTCCCTGTTACTTGCACGGCAGAGAGAAATCCTGTCTCAAAAAAAGAAAAATATTCAGCTGCCTGGCCCCTGTAATTCAAAAATACTTTGATATTTTCTCCTCTTAAGACGTTTTAAGTCCGTTTTGAAATACAAAGTTAAAAATTTGACTCTTTGTTCTTTGTTCTCTTGCAATCTCCCTTTCTTGGATCAATAAGACTCATCTCCCAGAATTTATGGCAAAAAGATTCCACGGGAAAAAAAATAAATTTTAAACAAGGAAAATATGATATTTGAAACTATCCTACTGCATTTAGACCCAAAGATTCTAGTAATACAATAGCGTGCACATCAGACTTGGTGTCAGAAGGAATTCCTGCGTGTCCAGACGCTTCTACTATGAGCTGTCTGCCCTTAGGCAAGTTTCATACGTAAACCTCACTTTTCTCATCAAAAAATGTGTAAAAATAATAACCACTTGCCAAAGTTTTTATGACATTTAAAATGAGATGATATATATGTCAAGTAAACATCACACATAGCAGACCTTCTAGAACAGTGTTTATGGGAGAAAATTCATAAAAACAAGAGAAGGAGCACTGGGTAGCTTCCCCGGGAGCAACACATGCCCTGCTGAGCTTCCCATATAGACAGCAGACAGCAGTCTAGCAGAGCCAATGTCAGGCCCTAAAAGGAGACCCCAGGCTTGAACTGTGGGACTTTTAAGCTGCATTATTGGGAAAGCAGCAGGCCTTGTGCTGGCATGGGGGCTAGGCACCAAGCCTGGTGATTATAAGAATATAAAAGAAACTTGGGGCCTCTAGTCCTGATCTGCTACCTCAGCACTCGCCCCAAATTAATTGACTCCAGCAGTAGGCTGAAGCTCTATTAGGAAAACCAATTCTCTCTCTGGAAGGCCACCCTTCAGGCAATTGGTTACCTTTACTGCTCAGCAAGTAGAATGCACTAGCACAGGGCTGGGCATATAGTTGGTGTCAATGTAGCACAGATATGTGTGGCCATGGGGGAGAATGTCTCCGGCCCCTTTGTAATGCACAAAGTGTGTTTGTCATCAACAAAGCTTTTTCAACAAGGGTTTATTGAGTGTCCAGTATGTTCTAGGCTCTCTTCTTTGCTGTATCTTTAGCAACATGCGCAAAGATATCAGACGTTATAAAGATTACAGTAATAAGCATAAACATGATAAGTAAACTATACAGCATATTAGAAGACAGGTCTGTGAAGATGAGAATCAGAGCCGGCTAGGGTACAGGGCACGCTGGGTGGCGGCAAAGGAGGCTGGTTCCCTTTGTAATTTTAGGTAAAATGGCAGAATAGGCTTACTGGGAGGATAACATTTGAGCAAAGACTTGAAGAAGATAAGCAAGTGAGTCTTTTAGCTGTCTGGACTGAGAGCTCTCCAGCTGGAGGAAAGGGTCTAGTCCTAAGTTAGGAAATAGCTAGTATGTGCAAGGGTTGGGTGGAATGAGAATTCCCAGGAGGGTTTGAGAAAGAAGTGGTGCAATCTGACTTCCATTTACAAGACTCACTGCGACTGCTGTGCTAAGAATAAACTACAGGTGGTCAAGACGAAAGCAGGGAAGACTGTTACTAACATCAGAACGGACAGTGTCTGGTGTCTGAGCTCAGAGGCTTCTGCTACAAGAAAAGCCCCTTCAGGAGCAGCTGTTGTTACTGCTCCTGTTGATGGGCAAAAGGACAGACGCACAGTCGATAGCCTTGCTCCAGATCCTCTGACTGCAGATGGCCTGTGAGTTTGAGAACAAATGATGGGAAGGAATCCTACTCTCAACCATAAGAAGGTTTGTCATGAAGGCGTCTTCCAGAAGGTCATATTTGTACTTTCTTCTGTTGGCATGTTAAGGACCTTAGAAAATTGTCCTGTGGAGATAAAGGTAATGGAAAAATGGAGTAGAGGGCAAATAAAAATCCCACATGCCTCAGAAAATGACTGTGTAATAGAGAGCTCTGCTGCTTCCGTGTTCTGAACAGGGATGAGTGATCAGCACATGGAGAATGTTCCGTCCCTCAGCTTCTATGAGACACAGGCCTTTAACAAGACTGACCACAAAATATGCAGGGCCCAGTGCAAATGAAAATGCAGAGCCTCTTGTTCAAAACCCATTACAAATTTCAAGATGATGACAGGAGAGCATTAAAGCATGGCGCCCAACAAGCTGTGGTCCCATAAGACTGTGCAGTCCTCACACCTGTGAATCTGGCCCTGCTCTCCAGCTTGAACTGCTATCTGCTATTACTCAAATAAAATTGTTCCAGTATAGACAATACAGAAAGGAGCATGGGAAAAATCTCTCATTAGTTTGATTACATCTCAACCTGGTGGCATACAGTGTATAAGCAAATTAACTAAGCTGTTGGTGAGAAAAACAGCTCATCGTCTCCCCATCTTACCTCTGAGATTGTGAGATGCCCTGATCTTTTGACATCCTTTGACAAGTGTACCCTCAGCACTATTGCCTTCTGAAACAGAGCACAAAAACTATCTTGATTCACTGCCATTCTCAGTAGAAAGTTGTGAAGAGGTGAATATGGTGGCAATGGGAACGATCAAATGATAGTCCTGAGAGGTTATTGGTCCTTTACTGTACTAAAGGCAAATGCTAAATCTTTAATAATATAATCATAATGGCAATTATATTTTGGATGAAATTTCAGATTTATTCGTGCATTTCTGAAGCTAATTCTATTTTATTCAGATTCAGATTAAGCTTTAACTGTGGCCAGATACTTACATTAACACATGACCATTGATAGCTGAGTGTTGTGGAGGGCGCCTATAGTCCCAGCTACTCAGGAGGCAGAGACAAAAGAATTACTCAGGCCCAAGAGTTTGAGGTTGCTGTGAGCTGTGATGCACTCAACCCCAGGCCAATACAGTGAGATTCTGTCTCAGAAAAAAAGAAAAAAAAGTCATGTCACCATTGGGCATTTAGCCAAAATATGTTTTCAGAGCACCATATTTTAAGGAAATAATTAGATATATAAACAAGGTTTATTTAGCATGTATTTATCACAACTTCACCTATAAAAACTGAAAGAAAATGGAAACAGCTATCTAAAATACTGCCATATCGTGTTGTCTAAGGTTTAATGGAAGTTATTCTCTTAGAAAGTGTTCTAGAGACAACAGACTCATTGGATTAGTAAGTCTCTTATTAGATTAGTAAGTCTCCTTCCCACAAAAAGACCAACTTACACCCAACATGTCTCTTAAGAATGAGAGTAGTAGTGAAGACAGTAAGTTCTTGAGAAGCAGATGACCATTTTATAACCCTGTCACATGGGGGTGCTATTCACCAATACAATAACACTCAGTGCATGGATTCTGAATAGCGGTCCCTTTGCATTCTCTGCGGTGAGCCGGCCGCTAGGCCAGAGACACTAACAATGAACTCTTCCCTCAGCTTTTTAATTCTGATCTTAATGTTTGATAAGTACAAGTTATTAAAATTTTTTTATTATTTCAAACTAATGAAAATTTTCTCCAAAGATGCAACTCTAGCCAACCCCATAAAACAAGTACTTTCTTTCCCTACAGGAGGAGCCAGTGGCAATTCAATCAGACGGGCGCAGTCACCATCTCAGAGGCGGCATCTGTGGCTCTGAATTGCATGTACACATCTACAGGGTACACTACCCTTTTCTGGTACATCCAGTACCCCAACAAACCTCTATAATTTCTTCAGAAAGAGACAATGGAAAACAACAAAAGCTTTGGAGTCAGAAATCTTAAAGAAAAAAACTTCCCCATGGTGAAATACAGTCCAGGTATCAGACTCAGCTGTGTACTTCTGCCTTCTGAGAGAGACAGTGCCAAGGACCGGGGACGTGCTGCACAAAAACCTCCAGGGCCAAGATGAGGTACGCAGTGAGGTGGGGAGTCCCACGCTGAGGAACATTGTTCTCTCTCACAGACAGTCCTGTTGGGACATTATTAAAAGATAAGGAAAAATAAAACCAGCTATGGGGCTCAGGGGTTATGTTGACAGAAAATGAGGTCAGGAAAGAGGGTCTCGGATAATATCCCTGCTCTCAATTAGGTCAAGTCTTTCTTGTCCTTAAGGCTTCCTTGTTTAATATTTAGGAATTAGAATCAACAACTTGGATGCTCTGTTACTTATTAGCTTTACAAATTTAACCAAGTTAATTGATGTCTCGGAGCTTTAGGTTTTTTTCATCTAGGAAGTAGAAATAAAAAGAATCACACAAATATAACATAGGGATAAAGTGAAAAAAGGTAGGTTTAGAGGGGCAGATTAGTACTCAAAGCACTATTAGAATCAGC
>NW_003852620.1:33101-35864 GCF_000181295.1 Otolemur garnettii
TGGCATCCCCCACCCACTGGCCCCAGGCCATTATGATCACTGTGCTATCTTCTCTCTCACTGGCTCCTACCTCACACCACACACAAAAATTAACTCAATTTTTTTTTTGGGGGGGGGTCATAGACCTAAATGTAAGAACTAAAATTAAAAAACTCTTAGAAGAAAGCACTAGGAGTACATTTTCTTAGATGTGACCCTAAAAGCACAAGCCATAAAATAGGATGTTGATAATTTGGACTTCGGCAAGATTAAAAATTGTGCTTCAGACACCATCCCTTCAGAGAAAATGGAATCATAATCCACAGCATGGGAGAAAACATTTGCAAAGCATATATATCATACAGCTGATGATAAGGAAGTGGTATCCAGAATATGTAAGAAAATCTTACAACTCAATAATAAGAAGATAAGTAACAAAACAGTAAGCAAAGGATGTATTCATAAATAGACATTTATTCAAAGAAAATATCATATGTGAATGGCTACTAGGCATATGAAAAAGTACTCACTAGTCATTAGACAAATGCAAATTGAAATCACAAGATGCCCCTTCACATTGAGAACATTGCTGGTGGGAAGGTACTAGGATGCTGCCATTTTTGGAAAATAGTTTGGCAGGACCCCAGAGTTAAACATAGAATTACTGTTCCCCAGCAATTCCAATCCTAAGAATCTACCTATAATACATAGGTCTACACAAAAACTTGTACATGAGTGTTCTCACAGGGTTGTTATAACAGTCGAAGGTGGTAATAATCCAAATGGATAAACAAAATGTGGTATGTCCAGCAATATAGCATTATTCGGCCATAAAAAAGAATAAGGTACTGATAACCACGGCAACACAGGTCAGCCCTGACAACACTATGCGACGTGAAAAAAGCCAGACACAAAATGCCCATATTGTATATTCCATTGATACCAAGTTCCTCTGGGAAGTTCCTCTAGGCCAGTGGTTCTCCACTTTCCTAATGCCACGACCCTTTAATACAGTTCCTGTGGGTCGTGACCCACAGGTTGAGAACTGCTGCTCTAGGCACATCCGTAGAGTCAGAAGGAAGATAGGTGGATACCAGGAGCTGAGGGGGGGGGGAGGGTAGTGGGGAGGGACTGCTTAATTGGTATATGGGGTTTCTTTGGGGGAAAACATTCTAGAACTAGATAGCAGTAACAGCTGCACAACATTGCGACTATACTGAAAGCTACCAAGTTATACACTTTAGAGTGGTTAAAATGATGAATTTTATGTCTTGTAAATTTTACCTCCATAAAAAGAAAGACAACCAAAAACTCTGAATGCGTTTGTAGTTAATGGGATGAGACACTCTAAAAAAAATTTAAATTCTTAAAGTATTCCATTGCAAACAATTCCAATAGAATAGGGAAAGTAGTTTTATGTAACAAAACTTACAGCAGCACATAAATGTACACTAACTCAGATTCTAACTAAAAATTATGAAACTATTGGCCAGGTGCGGTGGCTCACGTCTGTGGTCCTAGCACTTTGGGAGGCCGAGGCAGGCAGATCACTTGAGCTCAGGAGTTCCAGACCAGCCTGAGTAAGAGCAAGACCCCATCTCAAAAAAAAAGAAAAAAGCTGGGCATTGTGGAAGATGCCTGTCAAACCAGCTACTTGGGAGGCTGAGGCATGAGGATTGTTTGAGCCCCAAGAGTTTGAGGTTGCTGTGGGCTATAACACGACAGCACTGAACCCCAGGGTGACTGAGACTCTGTCTCAAAAAAAAAAAAATTTATAAAACTATTGACTGTCTGACACACAAAGGGGACTAGTTAAGTTGGCATGAGCCTTTAAGGGAAGCATTAAAAAGTGAAAACCCAGAATAAAGTTAAAGCTTAAAGAAAATGCAAATGTCACCATAAAGGGAATGTTAGAATAATTAAAGGGTGGGGTGGGGATAAGGTGGACTTGTATGGTAACTTTGGGAGAGAATAAAAAAGGAGCAAAACACCGCAACTCCTGCTTTTATTTTCTAGGCTTCGTCAAATAGAATAATTTTCAAAATGGAAAAGAAAAAGTGAATAAGTGGAATGAATAGACACTAACAGAGGACTTAGATGCTTTCGAAATGATCAAATCTTCCATTTCATTTAAATTAATTCCCAAAATACAGAAAGAGTTTGCAGGCATGACTGGAGAGGCATTGGGTAAAACCCTCAAAAATCTAAAGGGAATGAAGGACATTCCATACCCATAAGCACAGAAGAGATGGGTTCCTACCCACCAAAGTTGTAGAGCAAATTATTAAAAGACAACATGTGAGCACTTGGAAAATAATCCTATAATCAGTATGACCCAGAATGAGTTCAGCAAAGACATTTTTAAAACAGGGCTACTCAATTCAAGGACTTTCCATGGACTTAAACTGTGTCAAGTGTTTGCAAGACATTTGGTAATTTTTTTCTCAGTGTATCATTAAGTTAGGAAGATAAAAAGTTAGCATGTATCATTTGTTATGTGATGTATTTATCACAAGCCCTATTGTACTATCCATAATAATAGCTAACACCAAGTGCTTACTATGTATGAAGCATCATCTGAGAGCATCATGTACATCAATTCATTCAATCTCCCCTACAGCCTCCTGGAGTAGGTCTGATGATGAGTCTTGTATTAACATTAAGGAAATCAAGGTACAAAGAAATAAACTAACTTGCCTGAGAAAACAGAGTTAGTGAGAGGACAGCTGGCATACAAACACAGATAAATTACTCCAAAATCTCCATTCTTTTTTTTTTTTTTTT
>NW_003852620.1:36462-71162 GCF_000181295.1 Otolemur garnettii
AAAAAAAAAAAAAAAGTACTACCACTATTCAATGTAAGTTCATTTGGCATGCAATTGTCTTCTCTTTTCATCTTGCTGTTCCATATGATGTTACAGCTGGTGGATCCACAGCCGAGAGAACGGTCATGTATAAAGATTTGATTTAGAGAAATGTCTCTATTGTTGCACCACAGGATTTTTGTCCTTCATTCATGAAGTCACATAAGATATGCCCATCAAATGCATAGATAGCACAATGTTGAGATCGGTGGCGAATATGTTTATTCATATCATAAATCAAAGATTGAAAATCATCTGAACAAACCGGAAAGATGGACAGAAACTTCCAAAATAAAATTTAATGGAGATAACTGTGTATGTATGAACTGGTTTTTAAAAATCAATTGTGATATACAGAATGAGGGACGCCGAATTCATGGTATTTTTTGTGTAACCCATTCATAGTTGCTCCAAGAATGAAAGATTTTCTGAAAGGACACTGGAGAGTTTCTTAAAATCTATTTTTAAAAAATACAACTAGGCCTCACAAGAAAAAGAAAATCAATTGGCTATTCTTTCTGAACATACTTGTTTCTGAGTGTATAATCAGTTCTCTTGGGAGACCAGATTCCACTGTAAGTCTATCAGATTCTACTCCTCCATAACTTGAATTGGCTATACCCATCTTTCATTTGCCAGGGAATGACTCCAGTTTGAACCCCACAGGGTTTAACAGCTCTGATGCAAAAATGGTCTAACTCCCCCTTTGGACTATACCTCTAGTCCAAATTAATGAGCCTGGTAACTACCCAGATCCCATATAGCCAGGGAAAGGAGCTCACTAAGCACAGACCAGACCTCTAGATTCATCCCTTAAGGGGCACCTCCAATGAAGGGGGGGGCATGGGATGGGAAGGAATCCCCAAAGTGGAAAATGACTACAAGCTCAAAATTACTCACCATTGTGATAATAGATGAGGGAAAACCAGATGAGTAAAGTAACACCCTGACGGGACAACACCACCTACGGTGCACTTGAAGAGACGTGAACAAATTGTAACACCTCCAAAAAAGAAAGATAAGACTAGGAAAAGAATCTGAAGTTATACGCAGAGAAACAAGGGTATCAGGTGAGGAAGCCAGGGATGTTTATGTGGACATCTTTAAAAAAGAGAAGAAACTTGCCCTTGGGTTTTCAGAAGATAGTGTGTGAAATGCAGCTACTCTGTTTAACCTACCACGGCTGGCTGAAGCTGAAGGATCCTCGGAGTTCCATTCCCCAACCCTACCCCACTCCCAGAAAACCAAGTTGGATGATGTTAAATTTAGTTCTCTGTCTTGTTTTATTCATCAAAGTATTTGACCTACATAATAAATGTCTATGCAGCTTGCCTCTAGGTGTTGTCAATGTGAGCATTACACAGGGGGTCTCAAAGGCTGCCCGGGAAGTTGCTATCCGTAGGAAAAATGGGAAATGGTAGCTCAGTATACTTTTATTTACAAAATGTTCATTACAAAATTTTACAAATAGGTGGCCAATGTGCACAGAATATTTTGTGAATATTTTGTACTTATGCACCGTTGCATCGGCTTTCCCCACTGCCAGGTCCTCCTCCCTTGTTCCCTCACTCCCGCTCTCTGAGATCACTTCCCAAATAAATGCCTTGCATGCAAAGCCTTTCTTAGACTTTGCTTTTAAGAGACTCTAGGCTAAGACATTGCCTTTGCTCCTTGTGAACAGAGAGGACACAGAGTGGGAAGATACCCAATCCTTTGTCTGTTCTCACAGTGTCTTGTTCCCTTTCCCCAGTGACTACTGTCAGCAGCCTCCCTATTGGTGATACCTGTTCCTATAGCTTCCTGTTTTTAAGTACTGGACACACCCGGGTCACCCCCCTGAAAGAAGGTAAAGAGTGCTGAGGTTGGAGGGTCCAAGTGGAATTACAGCATGAAATAGAGGAAAACACAGGAGACGCCGGCCCTAACACAGAGAGAGCAATAAGCTGTTCTTATAAGAAATGCCTTATCTGTCCGAAGCTCCACTGGTCCTTCCTAGAAATTGAAACACTTTTCCATCTAATAAACTCACAAGGAATGAGAGAAAACCAAACATGGATAAAAGTTTCTTCACAGAGTTAACAAGATCATTCAGAGAGACAGGCTTCCTGGTCTCAACTTTCTCAGCATCCTCAACGTTTATTGCATGGACGGTGTGATTGCAGAAAGAATGCCAGGTGTAAAGAGGCAAAGCAGTTTCTTTGTATCAAGTTGTTCTGATGAAGAATGAATGAACTAGTAGAAGCTGCTGACTTGGCCAGCTTCCCTTCTGTATCTGGTGGTCACTTGTAAAAAATGTAGGTGCTTGTGGACCATCCACCAGGCACCAGCTTCTGGCTGGTGTGGGACCACTAGACCTCTCTCCAAAGGAACTCGGTCAAGCCTCATTCCCCGATTCCTGAATCAGACAGTTTGTGAAACTAACAGACTGCAAGCTCCTTGAGGACAGGAATCCCACATCTTTATCATGACTGTGTCCCTCTGCTCAGCACAGTGCCTGGAAGGAGGAGGGTTCTCGTGATCTATTCTGCTTTGTCCTCTACTCTCGTAATAACAGTTTCTTGACACCAAGGACTATGTTTTGTTCATTTTTGTGTCTACAAAAGGATTAGCACTGTATTTTACCAATAGTAGAAAAAACCTTGTGTAGAATTACATTTCTTTATTGTAAATTTCAGATTCATATAAAGGTACAAACTATTAGGTTACATTGTTTGCATTTTTTAGGTAAAGTCCATGTTGTGATGGAGCCCTTCACCTTGGAGGTGTGCCCTATACCCCTACACTGTGCCCATTAGGTGAAAGCTTACCGATCACCCTTCCTCCTCCCCCCTCCTTCTTTCTCTCTCCTTCCTCCCCCTCCACCACTTGAATATGGTTGTGTTTTTCTCTCATGTGGGCATATAGTTGTTCATCTACTAGTTTCATATTAGTGTTGAATACTTTGGATACTTGCTTTTCAATTCTTGTGAGACTTTATATAGGACAATGTCCTCCAAATCCATTCAGGTAAATACCAAAGATGTAAAGTCTCCATCTTTCTTTATGGCTGAATAGTATTCTATTGCATACACATACTATGGTACATATACAATATTTATTGTATACATATACATATACAATATTTATTTATTCATTTGTGAGTTGATAGGCACTTGGGTTGTTTCCAAATCTTGGTGATTGTAAATTGAACTGCGATAAACCTTCTAGTGCAAATGTCCTCATGGTAAAATGATTTTTTTCCTTCTGAGTAGATACCTTGTAATGGGATTGCAGGATCAAATGGAAAATCTACTTTTAGCTCCTTGAGGATTTGGAAAGAAGTATTGAGAACATTTTATCTTTTTCATCAGAAAGGACCTGCTTTCTGAGTTTCTTTCCATGCCTCCATGTGTTGTCCCGCTGCTTCCTTATAGATTGTCTTTTTACTCCACACAGAATATAAACTCTGTGTGGTTATGAAAGAACAGTGAGTCCAGGACACAAGTAAAGAAAGACCCTTATTAGATTAGGACCCCATAATATATGCCAACTTGGTAAATAAAGACCTAGAAGCAAGTATGGGCCTCAAGACCACTGGAGGAGCATTTGCTCCCTTGGATGCTACTGGTGGCAAATTCTTCCTCCACTGTGGATTGCTATGTCAAACAGAAAGTTACTTCCTAGGGCTTGAAAATTAATTTAGCTATATATCAGCTCCATGCACTGTGAACCTGTAATTCTACTTCTAGAAATTCCACTCCCAGAAATTCCTTCTTAAGAAAACAATCAAATGTGTACAAAGATTTATATTTTCAAAATGAGAACTTTACTTAAATGAGTGGAGAAGGAGGGGAAATCCCAATGTCTAACATTAGAGGAATTCATTTAAAAATTGGGGGCACATTTGTATAATGGATACAACCATTAAAAACCGTACTACCTGGACTTCTGCTTCTAGCCAAGCCAGAGTAACAGATAGCAGATTTCCTTTTCCACTTGAAACAATAACAACAACAAAAGTCCCAAATTACAGAAAACAAAAATTTTCAAGCCACCATCCACAAGCAATGAATGAGCATGATCCACAGAGATGGGAAACAAATGAAGTGAGCCCTAACACTGCCCTAGCCATTCCCTCAAAAGAGATTCTTGGCCACAGGACAGACAAAGGGAATTGAAGCACATCCTGTTGGGTTCCCTGAGTTGAAGAGACAGACTGAGAATTGGAGAAGACTGAGGCAGAACAAGTTCATAGACCAGAATAGCTGAGAGGAGAGACGTGCATGGGGAGAAGACCCTAGTGATCTGCAGAGGGGCCCTTCACGTAAGTGTCCAGCCCAGTGCTTATCTGTGAGTGCTTTGCATGCAAGTGGAAGCTGCCCCTGACCGGGGAAAGAACCATCCAGAAGGACTGGAGGAAAGACTCTTCTCTTCTTTAAATATATCTAGAAATTAGAAAGAAGCTTATTGCTTCACCATATATGCCTTAATTCCGTAATTAATATTTCATACATTTCATTTTCTCTGGCTCTAGTTACTTATTACTGTCGGCCATTTTCAAACAATCATTTTCACATAAATATTTAGGAAATGGCCCCGCCTGATTTAGATAAAGAGTAAGGACAAAAATAAGTGTTATCCACATGGCATAGCAAGAAAACCATTGGTAATCTTGATTTATTTTTTCTATTACTTGTAATATGATGACTCTTAACAACTAGTTTTCATTTCTCATCCCTGAACATATTAACATATAATGTCAAATTAATGAAAAATTCAAACCATGTTGACACTTGTCAGAATGTGGCTTTATGTGATGCAAGCCCCTTTTCCTTAAATCAACTTTAAACATTAGTTCTACTATTTTAATGATCCAAATTCATTTCACTATTGCTTATGACATTTTAAATATTAATACTTTTGCATATTTCCTCTCATTTTTCATCTTCTGAGGCTGAGAATTCTTAATCTTTGAGACTCTTTTTCTTCTTGCTGCAATCACTTCTGTTGCTGTATCTCTCTGGGTATTCTCTTTTCCTTTAGTGAACAACAGTCAAGAACAGATTCCAGAAAGGATTCAGACATCATCTCCACATTGATAGTTCCATACACTATGAATCTCACCTTTCTAAGGTAGAAATTTTTTAACAACAACCTTTCCAGGCTCCCTTGCAGGTGCAGACCTGTATGCAGCCAAGTCTTTGATTGGAAAATGAGCCACATGAAGAATAGAATAGGCAGGGGCATCCCCCTTCTTGGTTTAGGAACAGTAGAGGCTGCATGGGCTCAGATTGACAGCAATAGCAGCTTCCTGATTCGGCCAGTTTGGCCACATGCTCTGAGGCTGGTGGCACTAGGGGAAGCTGTAATTGGGACAGGGACAGCAACTTCTTTACCACTCTGGTTGTACAGGTGATTCTGATCACTGCTCCTAGAAGAAGTCAGGCATCGAGTCTCTTCTTCTAGCCTGTCTGATTATTCTGCGAACCATAAAATATCCCTCCCCACAACCCCATGTGCTTAGACTAGGTAGTCTCCTCTTTCTTTCTTGTCCTTAGAACACACACGTTTCCCAGTGTTCAGTCTGAGACCCACCATGGCTTTCATTCCAATAATCCAGTGTTTTTCATCTGGATTGTTTTTATCTCGTGGCACACTTGAACCTATAGTTAAATTTCCATTGCACATTTATATTATGTTGATCCCCAAAAAGAGCAATAAAAAAAGAATATACTTACTGTGCTTTAAAATTCTTTTGAAAATAGTTTAATTAATGATCTTAAAAAATTTCACGACACACCTGAGATCCTTTCACGGCACACCGGTTGAAAATTACCACAATAATCCTTTAAGCCAAGTATCGGAGCCGGTTAACCTTTTCCTTGCCGTACACTTATCTCATCTCACTGAGGTATGGTTCACAATGTTATTTACAAAGATTTCTGATTCCTTTGCCTGGTAAAAAAAAAAAAATGTGACTATGCAAAAGGATAAAGTCAATTTTGATAATGGGACCAAGACCTGTCTGATAAGAACAGCATGATGTGACCTCTAAATTTAATCTTAGCACTTCTCCCTCCCCACTCCCACGAAATGAGGAAAATGGCTCTTAACTAAATTTGAAATTCAAGGGCACTTTAATCCAAGGTTCTTATTAGCTCTGGGGGCTAAAAAGAAACCTAAATCTAAAAGAAATCTATGTCAGGCGGGGCCATTTCCTAAATATTTACATAAAATGGTTCCTTGTTTGAAGGTGGCCAACAATGATAAGTAACTAGAGCCAGAGAAAATACTCTGTCCTATGCTGTCAAAAAGAAAGCACAGTGATCTTATTAGTCAGATCCCACAGGGGCCCACCTACTAAGAGACAGAAAAGAACCTTCCATTGCTGCAGATGTAGACATGAGATAAACAGAAAACTTCCCAAAGTCATCTTCTCTTGGAATATTTCTTCATAACCTCACTAAACATAAATATATTCACTAGATATATTCACTACATTTCTTTTTAACTCCCAGAGCTAGTAAGAACCTTAGATTAAAGGGCTATTGAATTGTGAATTTAGTTAAGGACCATTTTCCTCATTTGGTGGGAGTGGGGAGAGAGGAGAGCACAGCAAAGATTAAATTTAGAGGTCACATCATGCTGATCTTACCAGCTCAAATCAAATCAGTTTCGAGTCACTCAGGTAATAATTACCCTTTTTTTTTTAAGTCTTGAATTAAATGTCACTTCTTCTAAAAACACTTTCCTCCCTCTCAACCTAAATGTGTTCTCCTTGTTTTACTGTTCTAAAGAACCCTATAATTTCTTCTGCAGGCCTTATCACAATTTCTATGTACTTCTGTGTAATTATCTGTAAAATATCTGTCTTTCCCATTAACCTCTAAGTTCCTCTAAATGCCCCATGCTCAGAATAGTGCCTGCCACAAGGAGTGTGACAAATAGTTGATAAATGAATGAATCTAAGCCATTGGGCATGTACCTTACTCTGTCCTCAGCTGTTCCTCAAGTGTGGATGCTCCTGGTAACAATACCATTAATTCAAACACTGACCAAAGAGAATTGAAAGCATATGAAGCCATGCTTCTAGGACTGAGGCTATAGTCCAACATAAGTGAGGAGACTTTAAAGAGAGTTCACACAAAAATAGATTTCATCATGGAAAACCACAGAGGGTATGTCTGGGTACATGGTGGACACCACAACAGCACTAGATCAATCACCTCCAAACTGCAACCAGGAGGTGAGAGGCCCCAGTGAGCCAGGCTCTATGGGACAAAATTTAAATTTCTGACATTGACACTTGATGGTTCTTCTATTAATGTGTGGTAAAGAATTCAGCCTCACAAAGCCAGATAGGTCTGGTCTTTATCCTAGTTCCTGGGAGGTAACTTCTAAAGTCTTAGAATTATAGGAGTGTCTTTGTAATTGATGGTGGGCCCCTTGGACTACAGGTGATAGTTTCAGCTAACAAGATGACTGGGCAATGAGGCTAGCCAGACTCAATAATCTTGAGGTCAGAGGGCTGGCTGTGCCAGGAAGACCAATTATGTAAATTGGAGTGGGGGGTTGGGTTACAAGCTATCTGTCAAAATAGAGACATTTCAACCACATAGGTAATTAATCAATCATGCCTATATAATGAAGCCCCAATAAAAATACTGGACACCAAAGCTCAGGTGAGCTTCCCAGATTGGTAATATTCCATGAGTATTATCACACATTGATTTTGAGAGGGCACACCATCCCTGAGGACAATCAAGTTTCACATTTGGAACCCTACCAGACTCTGCCCTATGCATCTCCTCCCTGGGCTAATTCGAATATATCCTTTCCCTATAATAAACTAATTATGAGTATAGCAGGTTTCTCTAAGGTCTGTGAGTTTTTCTAGAAAATAATGGAACTTGTTTTAGGAAACATTAAAATTGTCATTGGTATCAGTAGTGACAGTAGTCTTTTGTCTACACAAACCCTTCATGGTTAGATGAAGGTGACCACATCCACATGTGGTTGATGAAGGTGACTCCTTGAAGTTGGGGTCAGACTTATCAGTCTGGAGTATTGTGCCCTTAACTTCAAAGTTTAATGAACTCTGGGTAGCTTATTTTGTATTGAGCAACTCAATATGTACAAAAGATGTTTCACTCATATAATGCCTAAACAACTAATCAATTATATCAAGAGAGTGAAAAAAAAGTTACAAGTAGGTATCATGGACAAAACCACTGCAGAAATAACTTACGGCCTAAGATTTGATGATTATATGTGTTGTTTAGAACACATATATAACAGAACACGTCTATTTTAAAAATATTTCCAACACACAGATTGGCAATGCCTACTAACTGACTTCTGTTCTCAATTTTACATATTAACTAATTTAGTTCTCATAACACCCCTGGTTATTAGTCCAATGTATAGAAACTGAAGTAGAGGGAGGTTAAATACTTTGGTACATGTCACACACTCTCAGTATTTATTTGAATCCAAACCATCTAATGCCACAGCTAATGCTCTTAACCAGTGCCGCATAGGACTTCTCAGAAGGCAATCACTTGAAATTTCTTTCTGATCTCATGGAAAGTTGTTGCCTTAACTCCAAATCCTAATTACCTTTGCAGAAAAGTAATATATAAACAGATGTGTATTTTATTGCTGACAATCCCCTTCTCCTTGCCATGCTAAGCAGCAGGTAGGGAAGTTCTGATCCCCTTCCTGTATCAGAGAAAGGAATTCACAGTGAACACAAAAGAAAAAGTATAAATTCTTTGGGTTCAAGTCTCAAAATAAAATGTGAAAACTTTCTCTAAAGATAAGAGAAGGGGGGAAAGGGGATTTGGGGTTTAGATAATGATTTTTAAGTTAAAAAAATCTGTCTTACCCTCACTCGCTACCGACAACCTGCCACCCTGCCACCACCCCACAGAAATGCTTCAATTACCCACAGTTCTTTGCCAGATAAGACCAGTGTCCAGGGCACTGGCTCCTCATCTCACTTGCGCTTGTGCCAAAGATGTAAAATTTCCTGCAGATCCCCAAGTCTTAATGCTTCAAGATGTAGACCTTTCAGCTGATGCTGTAGCCGTTACAATGGGTCCAAAGGGAAGAACAGTGATTATTGAACAGAGTTTGGGAAGTCTCAAAGTAAAAAAAGATAGGGTGACTGTTGCAAATTCAATTGATTTAAAGGATAAATACAAAAATATTGGAGCTAAACTTGTTCAAAATGTTGCCAATAACACAAATGAAGAGGCTGGGGATGGTACCACCACTGCCACTGTGTGGGCATGGTCTATTGCCAAGGAAGGCTTTGAAAAGATTAGCAAAGGTGCTAATCCAGTGGAAATCAGGAGAGGTGTGATGTTAGCTGTCAATGCTGTCATTGCTGAACTGAAGAAGCAGTCTAAACCTATGACAGCCCCTGAGGAAATTGCTCAGGTTGCTACGATTTCTGCAAATGGAGACAAAGAAATTGGCAGCATTATTTCTGATGCAATGAAAAAGGTTGGAAGAAAAGGTGTCATCACAGTAAAGGGTGGAAAAACACTGAATGATGAATTAGAAATTATCAAAGGCATGAAGTTTGATCGAGGCTATATTTCTCCATATTTTATTAACACATCAAAAGGTTGGAAATGTGAATTCCAGGATGCCTATGTTCTATTAAGTGAAAAGAAAATTTCTAGTGTCCAGTCAGTTGTACCTGCTCTTGACATTGCCAATGCTCACCATAAGCCCTTGGTCATAGTTGCTGAAGATGTTGATGGAGGAACTCTAAGCACACTCATTTTGAATAAGCTGAAAGTTGGTCTTCAAGTTGTAGCAGTCAAAGCTCCAGGTTGTGGTGATAATAGAAAGAATCAGCTTAAAGACATGGTGATTGCTACTGGTGGTGCAGTGTTCAGAGAAGAGGGGTTGACCCTAAACCTTGAAGATGTTCAGCCTTATGACTAAGGAAAAATTGGAGAGGTCATTGTGACCAAAGATGATACTATGCTCTTGAAAGGAAAAGGTGACAAGGCTCAAATTGAAAAATATATTCAAGAAATTGTTGACAGTTAAAGATTACAACTAGTGAATATGAAAAGGAAAAACTAAATGAATGTCTGGCAAAATTTTCAGATGGAGTAGCTGTGCTGAAGGTTGGTGGAACAAGTGATGTTGAAGTAACTAAAAAGAAAGACAGAGTTAGAAATGCCCTTAATGCCACAAGAACTACTGTTGAATAAGGCATTATTCTCAGAGGGGGTTGTGCCCAGCTTTGGTGCATTCCAGCCTTGGACTCATTAACTCCAGCTAATGAAGATCAGAAAATTGGTATAGAAATTATTAAAAGAACACTCAAAATTCCTTCATTGACCATTGCTAAGAATGCAGGTGTTGAAGGATCTTTGATAGTTGAGAAAATAATGCAAAGTTCCTCAGAAGTTGGTTATGATGCTGTGATTGGAGACTTTATGAATATAGTGGAAAAAGGAATAATTGATCCCACAAAGGTGGTAAGAACTGCTTTCCTGGATGCTGCTGGGGTGGCTTCTCTGTTAACTACAGCAGAAGTTGTAGTCACAGAACTTCCTAAAGAAGAGAAGGACCCTGGAATGGGTACAGTGGGTGGCATGGGAGGTGGTATGGGAGATGGCATGTTCTAATTCCTAGAATAGTGCTTTACCATTAATGAACTGTGACAGGAAGCTCAAGGCAGTGTTCCTCACCCATAACTTCAGAGAAGTCAGTTGAAGAAAGTAACCAGTTTGATGTAAGCATTCCAAATTGTATATAAAATCAGCACGTTGTACCCCATAAATACATTAATGTACACGGTTATGATTTAATTAAAAAATTAAGAGAAAAAAAAGAGAAGACTGGCTGATGTTTAAAAAAATCACTATAACCATCAGTTACTGGTCTCAGGGGACAAATATAATGGTTTACTGCTGTCATCCATTGTCCATGTCTACAGATAATTCATTTTGTATTTTTGAATAAAAAGACATTTGCACATTCCTGATTTAAAAAATCTATCTTAAAAAGTTATAATATATGCTGATGATACAAAGATCAATTATGCAACCCTAGATTTAAACAATTTGTTTAAATTAGACAACCCTATTGTCACTCAGTCTTTCTGAGAAGACTTAGTTATAAATCCCCTCCACTCTAAATTGCTACCTCCCCCTACCTTACTGGTGGAAAAGTGTACAGAGGTCGTCAGCAATGTCTTGCTTTCTTGCTTTCATCTTTATCACCCCTAGAGATTCTCCCAAACCAAGAAATTGGGCATGTACCTTACTCTATCTTGGGCTGTGTCACTGTAGCCCTCAGTCCCAGAAGCATGGCTTCATGTGCTTTCAATTCTCTCTGGTCAGTGCCTGAGTTAATGGAATGGTCACCAGGAGGATCTACACTTGAGGGACAGTCAAGGACAGAGTAAGGTACATGCCCAGTTTCTTGGGAGAATTTCTAGAGGAGATACAGACAAAAGCCAGAAAGCAAGACATTGGCAATGACCTCTGTACACCTTCCCACCAGTAGGGTAGGGGGAGGCAACAATGCAGAGTGGAGGGGACTTATAACTAATTCTTCTCAGAAAGACTGAGTGACAATATCTTGCAATTTTGCACCAGAGACAGCTGTACAGTGTTGTCACGAAGGCCAGAGAGCCCAAGATAGCCCCACTCTGCTAGACTGCCATTAGAGCAGCTGAATTGTTATAAGCACATAAAGAGCATAGAATTTAACTAAGAGAAACTTAGTGGACCTAGAGGGGTGTCAATATCATAAAACAGGCTCGGCGCCCATAACACAGTGGTTACAGTGCCAGCCACGTACACACACCAAGACTAATAGGTTCAAACCCAGCCCGGGCCAGCTAAACAACAATGACAACTGCAACAAAAAATAGCCAGATGTTGTGGTGGGTGCCTATAGTCCCAACTACTTGGGAGGCTGAGGCAAGAGACTCACTTAAGCCCGAGAGTTGAGGTTGCTGTGAGCTGTGACACCACAGCACTCTACCAAGGGCGACACAACAAGAATGTGTGTCAAAAATATATATATTATAAAACAAAGGACATACAGCATATAGATAAACATCCAGGGACCTACAGGGATTCAGAGCTATAAATATTAGAAACAATATTGTCCCAGATCAGACTCTGAGCTCTGCATCCCAAAAGACGCCATCCCAATACCCCCAACCACTACTAGGACACCAGTTAAGACCTCCAGAACTAAGATGTCACCCTAAGGAGGGTGAGAGAGAGAACTTAATCCGATGGAAGAAATCCTAAATTGACTTATAAAAATCAGTGCTTTCACCAAGATAATCCTTTATTTTCTTGAAGTAAGTTTTCTGATGCCAGGCAAATGGCTACTGGAGTTAAAACATTATCGTAGAAAATAAGCTGGTCCTGGTCTGTACATCTGAGAAAGCTAAAAGCATTTACCCGCTACATCTCTATTCACTAGATCAATTGTATTCAACCTCTTCTCAGCCCCCATACAAATGACGAATGACAAGGAAACCAAAACACCACCACTGAAAACCACTAACCTGAGTACTTCCTAAAAGAAATCACTTGTGTTCATATAGAATGTGGTGTAAGCCTCAGGTATGGGAGTTTGTTACTACAGACCCCAGAGGAACACCACATTTCCTATTTGGGGACCCTGCTGACAGTATATTACAACGAAGGCAGTGATGGGCAAACAGCAGTTTCAAATAGGCACATAAACAAACATTGAAAAACAGTAAACACATAAGATAACTCATTTAGACACTTTTATATGCAGCGTGTATAGGATTTGAAATAACATTCCCAAGTTAAACTGAAAACATTACTATGTAAATGCCACAACTAAGTCAAATGAAATAGTAAATACAAGCCTGGCAAATTGGTCTCCCTCAAGGGCACTCAAAGGAGCCAGATCGCATGCTGCTTGCTGTCTTAAGAAAGGTCTTCTCCATCAATCATTTCTGTTTTGACATCAAACCTATTGACCAACGTTTGTTTTAGAATTTCTAAAATTGACTTTCAAGGCCTAACATTCATTCTGCACCTTCTTAGAAACCTCATAGCAGCCACTGTTGCCAATAAAAAGAAATCATAAATCTAACCCCAATACCGAGATCACTTCAAGAGAATGGACACCCCCACTCCCCACATGGTTTGTGCACATCTGTGTTGACTCTCTCTGTGTCCTCCCACGCAAGCCAGAGATCATCAATCAGCAGGTGTCACCAAGCACCAGTCAGATTCACTCAACAGAAAAATTGAGTCTTTGTTTTTAATTCCCTATTGTCACCTACTAAAATATAAGTTGCCTTGTTGATCTCATCACACTGTTACGTTTTAGTGAAGTGTTGAAAAGGCCCAGCCTGCACATATTCTTGAAGTTTGGAAATAATGGCACAGTGAACAGATGTGTACATTCTCCCAACAGCTCTTTGTGGAAATGAATTTTTTATGAGCCCAAAATATCCTTGATTCATCCCTGATTAAAAGTCAAGTGAAAACGAAATACCGTACTTTTTTTTTTTTTTACAAGAAACTTGAGAGACATTTTAGGAAGTTATTGACATGAGGACTGGTGAGACTGAAAAACATGGGGTTAACAGGAAGCTTTTGTTTGGTGAAATAAAATAACAGTATAAGACAGGGGTTAAAATAGCATAGGCTCTTGGGCCACATTGTTCAGGTTCAGATTCTTCCTGTTTGAGCTGTGTGACCTTGACCAAATTACTCCAGTTTCATACTTTAGTCTTTTTTTAAAATTAGGATAGTAAATAACAGCTATTCCACCTACAGCCAATTAAGCCAACCATGCTACTTTCCTCTGGGAGGCCTGGTGTGCAATGGCTGCAAATAGCAGCCTCCCTGGTAGTATATGCAGCCTGTTGCTTATATGGGTTGCTCTAAGGGACCTTGGAGAGTCATTTTTGATATATGTTCATGTGTCAGATCTTGTGCTGCCCCCAGTCTAGGCTCCAGACAGGTACACACGGTGCCTTTGGAAAGCCCCAGGGCACCATGGCCAGGGTTCACATTGGCTAAGACATCACGTCCATCCATACCACACTGCCAAAATGTGTCATGTGACTAAGGCCTTTCGCAGGGCCAAGTTCAAGTTTCCTAGCGGCCAGAAGATTCACATCTCAGAGAAGTGAGGCTTTACCAAGTTTAATGCAGATAAATTTGAAGACATGGTGGCTGAGAAGCAGCTCATCCCAGCTGGTGTGGGGTCAAATACATCCCCATTTGTGGTCCCCTAGACAAGGGATGGGCTCTGCACTCAGGAGGGTTTCTACTGTGCTGCCCCCTCATTCATACCTGCCAATAAATCCTACTTCTTGTCCAAAAAGTAATAATAATAACAGCTATTCTAAAGGGTTGTCAGAAGACAATATACTTTATAAAAGGGAAAATTATATGCATGTAGCAAGTACCTGGCACCTAGCAAAGTGCTCAATTAATACTATTTATTCTTTGTGTTACGTATAGCTAGATCAAAGAAACAGTTAATGAATACTTCTATTCAGACTCTACTAAAATTGGGAACATAGCTAGAGGCATTCATTGTAACAATGCATTTTAGAAAATAATATGGTTCTAACAAAGTCTCTTTAAAACACAATGCAATATCTCTATCTTAAATGACAATAATATCTTCTGTCTGGCAGCATTCAACTTACTATCAGATTTATTCGGCACTTTCTCAACTTCACAAGCACTTGAAAACCCATAAAGGAGGGGAAAATGTCTTTTTTCATTTTCAATTGTTCCATGACAAATACTTTTCAAATGTCTTTCATATTTACCGTGTCTTCAACAGGTCGCTCTTACAGTGCTCTGAAATACAATAGTCATGATGGGTAAAAATGGGCATCATTCCCTCCCCACCTTCACCTTGTGAGCCACACAGTGTGTCCTGCTCCTGCACCTCTGGCTCCACCGGGAAGGAAATGCGGAGTCTGTGGCTGAGGCCTCCAAAGCCCAGGACATTCTGTCTGGTGTCCTGTGGCCTACAGTTCAGGACTTGCCAGTGAGCAAGAGGACAGGAAAAAAGGAGGGAGAGACACTACTGATGAGCTGCCCTTTGGTTTCTACTGCGAATGGGTGGTGAGTGGGTGCTCAGGTGAGTTCCTTCTCTGACACATGTACCTTTGGCTTGGAACCCTCACCCTTCTCTGTGGGCCTTGCAGGGCCATCAAAGAGCTGCAGGAATCACAGACAAGTGGCAAGCCCTCTCCAGGGAGGACCGCAGGCATGGAAACTCGCAGATCCTCACCAGAAGCCCTGCTCCTCCTACCAAGCCTGGGAACCTAAAACGGGCACAAGAAAATAAAGACCGTGAGGTGGGTTCCAGGTTCCAGGCCAGAAAGTGCAATTAAGATTGATGTTCAAATAACTGAATTCCTGAGACCTGCCCTGAGATCCACTCCTCACTTTTAATCTTGTGTTAATCTTCAGTATAGGGATGTTTTATCCCATGTCCTATCTATGGATGGATGGGTTCCAACCCCCAACTCTGAACGTGGGGGCCTCATTTTTAAAGCCAAAAATATTTCAGATAGTAATGGATTTTTAGTAGCCACTGATTGAAAAAAAAACACAATAATACTTTTAAGTAAATTTGTTTGGGAGGGGTTAATATGAGGATACACGTGATTAGGTTATATTATTAGAGTTTGTAAGGTAAAGTCCGAAGTCTGAGTTGTAGTTGAGTCCAGAAGCACGCTGTATACCCCTACATAGAAGGGGGGGGGACTTACTGAGCCTCTCCCCACCTCCTTCTTGAATTTGTCCTTTTCTCTTTGTTTTTAACTAATCACGATATATCTATGTATATATTTAACTTGAAAAGACAAATATGTATAAAACAACCATCACAGTGCCCCACGTAGCAAAAGCACTTGATAAATATTAGCTATAATTACTGCTGTTGTTGAAGTTTATTCAGTCCATAGATAATGCCTGGCACACACATGGATTCTCAGAATCCTTATAGAACTCAGCAACACATAAGCTGTACTAGATTTTCTACCCTAGAAACTTCATCATATTTCCCTACTCCCCCCACCAACATTTAGGACTGCCTTGTGTATAGAAAAATTTTTAATAAATTAATAGAATTGAAAATGTCATGAAGATAGGAAGTGTCTTGGTCCTGTACCTTATCATTTTTAAACCTCTACACTGTTTGTTTAAATAGGTATGGACTTCTCAGCATGAATCACTTTTGTAATTTAAAGATATGGAAAAGTTACAAATGGCCAACGCCTAAGTAAAAAGGTAAGGAGAACTTTGGAGCATTTGAAGGCTTTGGATTAAAGATACAAAGGGGCTGGGTTTAGTGACTCATGCTTGTAATCCTAGCTCTCCAGGAGGGCGGAGGCAGGAGGATCACTTGGGGTCAGGAGTTTGAGCCTAGCCTGAGCAAGAGCAAAAAATAGAAAAAAAAAAATCAGTCATGTGTGATGGCACAAACCTGTAGCTATGTGAGAGGCTGAGGCAGGAGGGGATCCCTTGAGCCCAGGAGTTTGACTTTGCAATGAGCTATGATAAGTCCACTGCATTCTACCCTGGGGAAACAGAGTGAGACTGTCTCAGAAAAACAAAACAAAAAAAAGAAGACACAAGGTTCAGTAATGGAAACAACATGTGCTTTAGATTCTAAGCATTACTAACACTTGAGAGAGAAAAAGAGAACGTTTACACACTTGTCCCATTAATTCTATTCCTATGAACTTAATTCATAGGAAAAATCATAAATGTACATAATTAATTATATTGAAATATTTCATTGGGCATCTTCCTGTATCAAAAATTGGGAAAAACATAAGAGTCTGCCAGGAATAGAGAGTGTAAATAAATCATGGCATTTACTATACAAATACTGCCACTAAAATCATTCTAAGGACCTGGAAATGCTCTTGGGGGAAAAAAATTCAATAAATGAAACCAAATATACCACATGATTACAATTTTTAACACTTATAAAGCTAATACACTGTTTTTAACAAAGGTGATCTCTGCATGTCTGATTTTAAAGGTGATTTTTTTTTCATTTTTTCTGTTTTCCCCCATATGTATAATTAATATGAATTCCTTCAAAATCAGAATATTATTATAAATATTTTTAAAGAATCCTAAGAGAGCACAAAGGTAGGCGGAATAGGGAAATCAGTGAAAAAATACAAGAAAACTCACTTAATATTCCTTTCCTACTCAAATCCCTCATTTTCTTACCTCCCCCAAGACAATGAATTAAAAACTGTCCAATAAGAGACACTTGTCAGATACGTATGGGACAACATATGCATAACATAGATGATACGATAGTATATTTTTATATGCTTAGCTGGAATGATTCAGCAGAGAAACAAAAATCGGTTATGCAGAAGAGAGAACCTGCCCGTATGAAGCTGGGTTGAGTTGGCAAAGGGGACAATGTCCAGTAATTAAATGGAGGGCGTGGTCTTAGGAGAAGCAGGGATGGTGCACCCATTCAACAGAAGGAAAGCAGACAAGGGGGGAATAAAGATGCCACAAGGTGGGCAGAGTCGGAGTGAAGAGAGGTGTGCCGATTGCTTCCATGTCCTCAGTGAAATGAGAAGTGAGGTCATTGGCTGATCAGACACAGGGAGGGGAGAAGGTGTAAAATGGTCTACAACATTTTGCTTGCACTCTCGCTTCCATTCACAATTCTGTGAAAAATCCCATCTCAAGAAGCATTTTCTAAATACCCATGAGTGGTTATCCATCTCTTTCAAAAAAAATAGAGAAATAAGGTTATAGAACAAGGTTCCTCACCCTAGGGAGCTTACATTTTTATTGGTGGAATAAAACACATATGTGATGACAAGGAAATAATTCGACCAACAGAAAAATGATTTGCAACAGACTTACTAAGTAAAATAGATGCGCCATTTATGATACCAGTAAGTAGCACCCTCAGGGAGTGGACGTATTTCTGCTGTCTATGGTTATCCCTCAGAAAGCCTTCACAGAACTTTTAAATGATATCAAAGAAGGAAGAGTTTAGGGTAAAGAATTAGGTCAGGGCAGGTACAGGTTCAGCACCAGGGCATAGCAAACAAACACACATATACACCATCAGGTCTTAAGGTCTTAACGTAGACAGCAATTCTGGTAGTGTCCTCTGGTTTGAGACCATTCTATGTGGCTCTCTACATAGCTTACCAGAACTCAGCTGTTTGAGATCAGTTACTACAATTTGAGTACGCATAGTGGGCATTCAAACAATACTTGTCACCAGTTGCGGTGGCCCATGCTTCTAATCCCAGCACTTTGGGAAGCTGAGACAGCCTTGAGACCAAGAGTTCCAGGCCATCCTGGACAATAGCAAGGCCCTTGTCTGTACAAAAAATAAAAATTAGCTGGGCATGGCAGGGAGGTATGATCAGGCCACTGTACTCCATTCTGGCGGGGGGGTGGGGGGCACAGTGAGAACCTATCTCTAAAAAGAAAATAATAATAATAACATTTTTTTAAAACTTGTTAGAGCAATAAAAACAAGTCAAATAGCTAGTTTTCATTCACTCTAAAACAGTATCAAGGCTTGGTCTTGAGAATGTAAGATTGTCATTTTGGAAACAAGCCTCAGGTATGAAGAGGAAGCAAGGGAACAAGATCAGCAGACAGGATTCGGCAAGATCTGCTGTTAGCCTGTCCTCCCAGAAATGCTTCTGCCTGTTCTGGGGCAGCAGTGACAAAAAGTTCCAGGGACTCTGCACATGATCTGTCAAGTATCCACCTTTTAAGAGGGGGTAAGCCCACACCTCCCACCAAAAAAATGAAAAAAAAAAAAGCCACATGCATCTGTAGTCCCAGCTACTTGGGAGGCTAAGGCAGGAGGATCACTTGGGCCCAGGAGTTCAAGGTTGCAGTGAGCTATGATCACACCTGTGCATAGCCACTGCAGTCCAGCTTGAGAAATATATTGAGACCCACATCTTTACTGGAAAAAAAAAAGGACAAAAGAGTTGAATCCCAGCCTGCTTTCTCCAGTCGGGACTGTGATTGTCTTTATCTTCCTAGTTAAATATGGCCCCAACCTAGAACTGTGTCACCTTTCAGGCTCGAGGCCTTGAGAATGGAAGAAGGTTGTATCTGCCAGTGATTTGTAGCATGTATAGTAAAGAATTGACTTTTTCAAACAGAAGTCTGACCTTTGCCCTCAGCTACAAGAAGATGAACTCATGCCGCATGGGTAGGAGAAGGTAACACCACCCAGGTCTCCACAGGGGAGGACTCCAGAATCTTCATGTTGAGAACCCTCCCAGATTTCACCTTGTGCTTCTCCCTTTGGGTTGGTTCTGACACAAATCCTTTTGCTATAATAAAACTATAGTTATAAGTATAGCACTTTCCTGAATTCTGCACACTTTATGGAACTCCCAAAACTGAAGGAGAAAGGGAACCCCCAAATTTGTAGCCAGCTAGTCAGAAGAGAGAGACCTCTGGGGACCCCTGACTTATAGCTGTGTCTGGAGGGAAGAGCTGTGTCCTGTGGAGGACCGTGCCTATATCCTGCAAGGTTTGGCCTACTTCGGGGGACTAGTGTCAGAACTCATTCCAGGGCCATTCAGAGGAAAGCAAGGGGAGTGAGCCAATACAGCCTGACACAAGGAGTTCCTGCCCACCCCTAGGAAGCCCCCCAGAGATGCCCTGGTTCTCTTGCCTGTAGATTCCAGTAAAGCTCAGAGGACCATCACTTCCGATAGCAATATGTGTGCAGGAGAGGGGAGCTGCGATTCTATTTTAGTCTGAAAAGACACTATCTGTGTTACTGATACTTGAATTTTACAAACAGCTTCCCAGTGGGAAAAGATTTGTCTTATTTTTCTGTGTAACTAGAATGACTATTTGACAAATGGATGCTATCAAGTGAACTTCCGTAAAGAAGCCAAGTTTATCGACTTTATTAACTCACAATTCCAGCCTGGGATCCGTATGTGCTCTCAGAGAGGGCATGGAGAGCAGAGTAACAGCAAAAGACCAACAAAATAGCCAGGAGTCTGCCAAAACCGTCCTGGAGGGACCCCAAAATACACCCAGGAAGAGGCTGCAAAACAGGGACTGTGAGTGGTCCTCTTAGGCCTGGAGAGGAAACCACTGATTATTTTAGGGGACGCATTCCCACAGCTGGCTCAGAGGCTACAGAGAGTACTGGTGCCCAGGCCTCGCTCTCAGAAGCGTTGTTCTCCCTGAATTTGGTACTTGAGGTAGTTAGGCAGCAGATAAAAATAGCATTTTCTCAAAACAAAGCAAATCATTTTTAAAAAATAGGCGGCTGTCCGAGCTTTGTCTCACTGTGAAACTCAGAAACCAAGCCAGCTCCTCCAGCTGCACACCCTGGCTCCGCGTCCCAGATGGAACATTTGTGACTCCATTCCCCGCTCCTCCCACATCACTCAGTCAGGAGGGCCAGGACGAGTCACTAACACCGCCTTCCCACTGCTGTCTTGTCTTCCCACCAATCCCCTCATGCACACCCCTGCGCCCTGCTTGCCTGTGCTAACCCATCCTGCCACTGCAGCCAGACCAGGTTTCCAAACTGTTTCTCCCCTCAGCACCAACCCAGGATTCCTCTGCAGACTACACTCGGCCTCCAAACACTCTGTGCTTTGCCACCTCCGCACTCCTGCTCGGGCCATTCCATTTGCCCCCAAGACTGTGCGCTCTACTTTTTAGTACTGAAATCCCATCCCAGTTCACGCCTATCTGAAGTCATCTCCTTCACCCTTGCCAACTCTGAAACCTACTGCAATCTTATTGCTTTAGATTGCATTTACTTGTGGCCAGTGACAGACACTATGTTCGACCCTGAAGATACCATGCTAAGGAAAACGATATCTGACAATCAATTCCTTATAGTCTGATGGGAAAGAGACATAAGAAGGCGTATGTAAATTAGAAGGAGTGCTCTGAAAACGATAGAGGCTGACAGTAGGACGGGTTCAATTTAAATGGAGTAGTCAGGGACTGCTTTTCCCTCTTCTGGGAGAAAGGAGTAAGGAGGTTGTAGAGAAGTCAGAATCGCTGCACTAATGAACATTTCTGTGCTTGAAAACACAAACCAGCAGAAGGGAAATTCAGCTCCGGAGAGGTGTATTAAGTATATGGATCACACGGCCCAGAAAACCTGATCCACGCACAGCTTGCTGACACTCCTCTGTGGGAATTTACCATATCTCCAGTGTTCCTTTCACCGAGATACCATGGTGTGCTTTTGCACAGTGTCTGTCTTGGAAAATTGTACTCTCTGTGCATAAATCATGGTTAGTTGATATTCATGAACACCACATCTCTCCCTACAATGCTACCGTAGGGAGCTGTGCTAAGTGGCCAGAGGTCTGGATTCTTATGAGCAAACGTCTAGTTAGCAAGTGAACCTCCCGTGACCACCGAGACTTTAAATTACTGTTCGGCTCAGCAGCTCATTATCATCTTCCTGGAGCTGGAGTTTCAACAAAGGAAAATTATCTTCATCTAGAATTGTTGCTCTTTTTTATCAAAAGCACCTATGCACCTCGAGAGAGTAGACATCAAAATTCCAGGGTTTTTTTTTTTAAACTTCTCTTGGGAGTTTAAAATAAGATTCCAGAACTGACTGATGGAAATACAGTCTGAGAACAGCTCCTATCTTTTCATGATCTGAAACTAAGCAACCTCGTTTTTGTCACACAATTCTCTCAGACTTCTAGGAAATTCTCTGGAAATCTATGCACCACCGCATTTAAAACAAAATAGCTCTACTTTTAGATGCTCTACTTAGCTCTACTTTTAGATTAGAAAGGTCAGTCTTACAGTGTGATTGAGCTGCTATGTAGAGCTGAAAGGATTATACCAGAAAGAGAGAATAGGTTGCACTCATGGCATTAGCAGTGCCTGGGAAACACCATTTTCTGGCAACTATTGCTTTCATCAACACTTTCTCAGCAAAATTGCAATAGCAATCTCTGAGAACTTAGGAGCACAGCTAGGAATCTCTAATAGGACCCTCTATAATAAGAATTCCTGTTGACTGGAGTAAACTTTGGGGATAAGAAATAATGTTGAGCTAAGGGAATCTTTCGATCATTCATTGCAAACATATTTATCTACCATGTGACAAACACAGCAGTCAGTGCCAGTGGTATAAACTTAAAGATGTAGTTCCTGCCCCCAAGGAACTCACACTTTTCTTGACGTGCCTGGCACAAAAGCCTTAAACGGACTGTTCAGCCGTACCCTCCCGCATTGCTCAGTGTGGTAAGGAGGAGGGACAAATGTAACACTTACACCTGTGTCATTACACAGGACATTTAACTATCCTCTCCCCTTTCAAACTCTTCCTACACTGTCCCCCCCCAAAGAACCTTGCCTGCTCAAAGCTTCCAGATTCCCCGTGAGATTGTGTTGGTCCCAAGACCGTATTTTGCTCTTGCTTTTTTTGCAATATGTTCACTCCCATCTCCACCTTTCGAAGCTTACCCTCCTGCAAAGCCTATTTCATACCTCTCCCCTGGTGCTCTGGGGACAATCCTCAGTTAGAAGTCACTCTTCTTTCCACTGGTGTGCCGGGTCAGTTAGTACCTGCTGGTGAGCTGAGTGTGTACGGCTCTTCCCAATCTCGCCTTCAGTGATGTCGTGTTGGCAGCAAAAAAACAGCCATGATGAAAATATTTACACCATGAAAATCAGCAAGCACTGTAATCAGGGCTTTTACCCCTCAGAGAGCTGACTTGCCAGCACTCCACTGCCTCTCCCTCTGCCATGCACTATTACCACGTCAGTCATCGCGGTTAATGCTGCTTGCCTGGTATTGCCCTTGTGTATATATTAATAACTTCTTATCTTCCCCTCTGCCTGAAAACCCCTTGACTTGGTATGGTTTTGGTTTTGTTGTTGTTCTTTAATTCCTCAGGTTACTTAGCACTGAGCTTTCACAGCATGGGTGTTTAATAATAACAACAGACTATTTGGAAGCAAGGGTGTTTTGTTTTCTTTTGTTTTTTCACTGTTGTAGAACAGCTGGGTGAGGAGATGTTGTTATATATAAACACAATGGGTAAAATACCCCAGCTGAACAAATGCTTTAGAAAGACCTCCCGTCACTGCAGGGGTTCCGAGAGGAAAGAACTCCTCCAGCTGTGGCGCACTGAATACTGGGTTAGTTCATTCTGCCCAGATCACTTGGAGCACTAAGGGCAGGGGGCAGTTCGGAAAGCTTAATAGCTGAGAAAACCTTTCATAAAGCCATCTTTCGGGCTTATTATAACTTCATGTCATTTCTTCAATAGTCCATGGTCTTCAAATAAGTGTTCTACCTGCCCACCCACTCAACTCTCTGCCAAATAAATCCATAAATTTAAACACATTTCCAATCAAAACAGTAAAAGGATTGCTATTTTGTAATTTTTAAAAATGGTTTTCAAGGTTATCAGGAAGAATAAATGAGGTATATAGCCAATAAAATTGAACAAAAAAATTGAACATTTGCCAGATCAGATATTAAAGTGTATTCTAAAGCCATGCTAATTAAAACACTAAGATACCAACAACACAAGAATAAACAGACCAATCAAATCATTAAATCTAAAGTTAAAAAGAAACTCAAGTTACAAGAATTTTGCGCATATGTTAAAATTAGCATATCAAACTAGGACAGCTTGTCAATAAACTGTTGGAAGACACCTGGATAACCATCTGGAAATTAATTAAGTTAGAGCCTTACCTCCACAAATAAATTCCAAATAAAAGAGTTTACGATTTTTTTAATTATAAAAGTCCTGGAAGAATATATAGAGAACTATTTACATAACTTTGAAAATGGAGAAGTATTGTGTAAAAATGACAAATGCAGGATTAAATTGACAGATTTAGCTAAATAAATGTTCAAACATCTAAATATTAAAAACACTGTGAATAGGGCAGTGCCTGTGGCTCAGTGAGTAGGGTGCTGGGTCATACACCAAGGGTGGCGGGTTCAAACCTGGCCCCAGCCAAACTGTAACAAAAAAATAGCTGGATGTCGTGGTGGGCACCTGTAGTCCCAGCTACTTGGGAGGCTGAGGCAAGAGAATCACCTAAGCCCAGGAGTTGGAGGTTGCTGTGAGCTGTGATGCCACAGCACTCTACCAAGGCAATAAAGTGAGACTCTGTCTCTAAAAAAAAAATAAAAATAAAAAAATAAAAACACTGTGAATAAAATTAAAAGACAAATAAAGTAGAAAGTACTAAAATATATCTCAAAGTAAAAGCTATATATCATTAGTATATAAGAATATTTCCAAGTCATTAAAAATAAATTGAGCACAAATAGAATGAAATGACAGTGGAAACTAACAAGCACAAAAGAAGACTATAAATGACTAATAAACGTACAAAAAAGTCCATCATTACATAATAAAAGTAAATTGAAAGCAATCAAGTATGATTTTCTGCCGATCAGATTGGCAAAGATCATACTATGTGATGACATTCTAGTACACTGCTGGTGAAAATAGAATTTACAACTTTTATGAGCAAAACTTGGGCAATAAATGTCAGTCTTAAAAATTATCATGGTTTTTGACCCAGTTACTTTAGTTTTAGTGATTTACACTTAGGAAAGAATTTGATGTGTAATAAAAATACACATTTAAGGACATATATCAGAATGTAGTGAATAATACCACAAATCATAAGCAGTATAACTGTGTAAACAGCCATGAATGATGGTGAATTGGTTTAATAAATTTGGCATATTTACATAATGTAACACTACTGTCAAATAAAGCAATGTATAAATATTTGTTGACATAAAAAAACGTGAATTTGTAAGTTAAAAAAAGTGGCTGGACTCATATTTGGCTTACCATAGTACAAATGGATGCAGGTAGGAATATATTTCCCTGTTCTGCCAACTGAAAGCAATGACACCACAGTAGCAACAAGCATGCCTAGATCCCAGAACTTGGGGTTTCTAGTCTTACTTTCCAATAAAAGGTGTCAAAGCTCCTTGAAAAAATGGCTGATACTAGGGCTGGGGCAGGGAATACATAAGACAAGTCCGCAGAAACTTAATATGCCAAGAAATATATGAGTGCTCAAAACAATAACAACAACAAAAATACCCACGTGGTAGTAAGATGTCAAAGGGACATAAGAGCCAACTTAAAGTTTTCTTTGTCCAAAGCCAGAGCAATTTGAGTGATAATATAAAGTAGCATTGAGTAATAATCTAAGGTATAAAATAAATACACATGGATCAATATCAATATAAATAAATGAATAAATAAATGGGAGATAATAGACAAATTTTCCATGCAAAAGAATTCCAAATAATTTATGTAGACATGTCATACTTAAGGAGGTGGAGCTTAACTCCCCACACCTTAAATGTGGGCCACATGTAGGAACCACCTTCCAAAGAGCACAGTGTGGAAAGGGGGAAGAAAAAATAACTCTACAAAGGTAAATCTGGAAAAACCACTCAGCCAAGAAATCCAAGTTGACATCAACAGTGATAAGTCATGCTTATGGTATATAACCTTGATATGGTGTGATGAGAAATGCCATTTCACCTATGTAGTCTCTCCCAGGAACCCATAACCCTAGAGCATTTGTGAGGAAATCATCAGACAAGTCACACTTGAGGAAAATTCTACAAAATACAAGACCATTATCCCTCAAAACTATGAGCAGCCTCAAAAAAAAAAAATAAATAAATAAATAAAAGTCTGAGAAAACTAATACCTAGTGGTCATGCCTCCAACCTTGATTTTGTCCAGACCTATACATCCAACTGCCTTTTGATCAAATGACCTTTGGGCAACCCAAACCGTACATGCCTAAAGCCCGTCATCTCTTCACCTCCCTACTCCAAGTTCTTCTACCTCTGTATGTCTTGCCTTTGTTGATGACACCACCATTGATTGAAATAGCTGCCTCATGACTCTATGTAAAAAGCAAATTTAGTTATTTCACCTCATTCCTCAAAACTCTTCAGACTTGGTAGCATATAAGCCTGAGCTACCATTGTGTGCCTTTAGCTACCAATGTTTCAATTCCTGGCACACTTCTCATCAGCATCGACCCTGTAGAAATATCAAACAGACTCAGGAGATATCATGAATTATCCCATTTCCCTTTAGCTATCCTTCTTCCTAGAGTGTTCAACCTCATCACCACCACCTCCTCATGGTCCCCTGACATCTCCTCTCTAAAGCTTTCCTCCATCTCCCAGGAAAATTTAGGTCTTTCTCCTCTAGCTCCCTTTGAACTTTGTACACATCTCCAGCATAACAACTATCCCATTATATTAGAATGCCTGCTTCCTCCAGGATACTCTCTCTGTTCCTTAAAGACAGAGATTATACCTCATTCACCTTGGTATATACGTCATCACACAGAATATAACAAATAGAAACTCTCAATTTTACTGAATACTTTCTTTCTTCACCTTTCTCACTCTTTTGTGGCCATCCTTACCCTAAAATAGTCTAAATGTTTCCTGAGTTCCAAGCAGGCTCACCTCTGAGTCTGCCCCTAAATAGTATTCCTCCAGATGGCTCCCTCCATAATATCATTCAGTCACTGCTCAAGGTCACCTAATTGGAGAGGTCTTTCTTTCAAACTTAAATAAGACAGTGCCCACCCAACCTACGCCTTCTTTCCCCTTACTCTATTTTACTTTTTTCATAACAGTCATCATTAGCAGACATTATAGTATGTATTTTTCTGAGTATTTCCTGTCTGTCTATCCATCAGAATATAAGTATCAAGAAGCCAAGGATTTTGAATTATTCAACAAATGAATAAAGATCTGATGCATGAATAAATAAGTAAATAATTTTATTTATCACCTAAATATGACACTGTCTCTCTGACTTTCATTTTCCCTTCATATGCTTTTTTTCACATTAAGTCATGAATCTGGGACAAAAAAGAGGATTAAGACACCACCTTCAAAAATTGGCAAGTATAATGAGGCTGAGTGAGCAATAAAATTATAACTTGAAAAAGAACACGAGCTCAGCAAATCATATATTAAATTTGTTTCAAGAATGTGTCTTATATTCTAATTCATTTATTCAACAAATATTTATATCATACCCATCATAAGTTCTTTTTGAAAAGATAATAACTGTCTCTTACATTTGTGTCACTAGTTTACAAGGTCCTTTCTGACACTTATTTTAACATAGCCTCATAAACAGTTATTTGAGGTAAGCAGGGCTTATGAAAAATGAGTCTTATGAGAATGACTTCCCAGATTAAGGATCATTGCGCTGTAAAAATTTTGCACTATGAAGGTATTCCATCGTTTTATTGTTGATACAGCTATATACAGAAGCCCATTATCAATCTATTTATTTCACCTCAGAGAGCTATAATACACACATTGTCCATCAGTAGCAGTACATTAATTCTCACTTCTGGGACTCCTACTCTTAGCTTTAATGTTAATGTGAATATTTCATGGTACAGTGCACAAACTTTGAGGGAGGCACAATGCCTTCTTTGTTCGTTCCACTTACATTCAAGTTTTGCACATACTTTGGGTTCTCTATAAATATTTATTGGCAAAAGAATAGCTATTAATGTAAAAACCTCTATTCAGAAAACATTCAAGGCAACTGTGACAGCTAGTCTCCAAAGATGGCCCTCCAATGAGCCATGCCTCTCAATATTCAGACTTTTGTGTAATCCCTTTCCCTTCATCTGAATTGGCTCTGTGGCTTGACTATAATCAATAGAATGTAACAAAAGTCATATAATGTGACTTCTGATGTTCGGTCAAAAGCAGCTTTGCCCTTTCTCTCTTGGACTCTTGGAATACTTAACTCTGTGGGAAAGCAGCCACCATGCAAGCAGTTACACTGTATTAATACCATGATACTGTGAGGAAGCCCTGGCAAGCCAAGTGTAGAGACAGATGCTTAGTCAGCCCTCAGCTGATCAGTCATCCCATCTCAAGCTCTAGTCACATAGTGAAGAAGCTATCTAGGATACGCCTAACCAAGTCTTCAATTGACTCCTACCTAGCCAGCTTCCTTTTTATTTCATTTAAAATATTAAGAAAGTACAAATGTTTTTGGTACATGGGTACCTTTTATAGTGTTAGGGGTTGTAGTATGCCTATCACCCAAATAATGCTCATTGTAGGCTTTTTCACTCCACACTTTCTCCCCCTCTCCCCTTCTTGATTTCCTATGACTTTTACATCTCTTTGTGCCTGCAGGTGGCCATCAGTTAGTTCCCAATTATTAGTGAGAACATGCGGTGTTTGTTTTACAATTCCTGAGATACTTTACTTAGGAAAATGGATTCCACTTCATCCAAGTTGCTGCAAAAGACATTAATTCATTCATTTTTATGGCTGAGTAGTACTCCATGGTGTACAGAAACCACATTTTTTAATCTACTCTTAAATACACTTGTGTTGATTCTGTATGTTTGTGATTGTGAACTGTGCTGTAATAAACATTCAAATGCAAGGGCTTTTTTTATTAAATCACTTCTTTTTCTTTTAGGTAGATATCCAGTAGTGGGATTGCTGAGTCAAATGGTAAACCCACATCTATTTCTTTGAGGGATATCCATACTGTTTTCCATAGAAATTGAACTAACTTGAAGTCTCACCAAGAGTATGTAATCAAAATAGCATGGCACTGGCATAAAGCAGAGACATAGATCAATGGAACAGAAGAGAGAACCAAACATAAAACCATCTACCTAAAACCAACTGATCTTTAGCAAAGCAGACAACAACATACACTGGGGAAAGAAAGCCCTATTCAATAAATGGTGCTGGGAAAACTGGATAGCCATATGCAGAAGAATGAAACAAGACCCCCATCTCTTGCCACTTACAAAAATTAATTCAAGATGGATAAAAAACTTAAATGTAAGCCATGAAAACATCAAGATATAGGAGAAAACATAGGAAAACTTGTCTACACATTTGTTTAGGAAATGGCAAAGAACTCAAAGGCATTTACAGCAACAACAAAAATAAGTAAATGGGACTTGATTAAACTAAAAAGCATCTGCACAGCAAAGGAAATAATAGAATAAATAGACAACTTGCAAGATGGGAGAAAATATTCACAAACTATACATCCAATAAAGGGCTAAAATCCAGAATCTACAAAGAACTAAAATAAATCAGCAAGGAAAAAAAAACTATTAAAGAGTGAACAAATGATACAAAGAGAAGTTTTCCAAAAGAAGATAGACAAATGGCTAAAAAACATGAAGAAATATTCAACATCAGTAATTACCAAGGAAAGACAAAAAAAAAAAAAAAATTACCTTATCATTCATGGTCAGAATGGCTTTTACTAAAAAGTCAAAAAAAAATGTGGATGCTGATGAGGATGCAGAGAAAAAGGAACACTTATACCAGCCAATTATTATCATCAGCCATTATCCTGATGATAAGCACATGAGAGACCCTCAGTGAAAACTGCCTGGCTGAGTCCAGACTATCCACAGAACTTTAAGACATGACAATAAAGTACAATAAAGTAATTATCTTAAAGCACCTAGGTTTGAGGTGGCTTGTTATGCATCAGTTGTAACCTGTTTCATAGGACTTTCACCATGTCCTCTGGCAAGAAAGCAACCATGTAAGGGGCCAGGACCTCCAACCCTGTGTAGTGTAAAGTTGCAGGAACAAAAAGCACAAAATTTCTCTTAGGTCACAGAGAGTGAGAGTAAGTAAGGCCACTCCTGCTTCCACCCCTTGTTTCCCAGTTTCATGTACTCTTCCTACAGGGAACACAGAAGCAAAGAGGTCTCTGGTTTAGTGCATGTATTACATCCAGAGTACAAAACTCCATCTAGCTATCATTTTTCCTTCAGTAGGCCATTCTAGCACTCTGTGAAGTGGGCTGCTTCCAGAAAGTGTGGTGTCTGATTCAACTTTAAATACAGGCCCATCTCTGCAAATCCTTTATTATAAAGTGAGTCCCCTGGGTGGATGCTGTGTTATGTGAGATTCCATGTTTGTGGACCAGGCATTTTATAAGAGCAAGGAAAGTAATGCTGGCTGAGGCTCTGCAGGCAGGAAAGCCAAACCTATCCCTAGAATAATTACCTATCTCTGTAACAGTGATCTGCAGTTCTTCCAGGATGGAAGAAGGTATAGCTGATTTTTCTCTAAGTGGTTAGTGAGGTACTTGAAGAATCATGCCACATCAAGACTCAGAGTTGATCTCTGTTGTTGGGAGATTGGAAATTCAGAGGTAGCATTAGTTGTATCAGCCTTGATAAGTGATAGGCCATGCTGCTGTGTCCACACACAGCCCACATAGCAATTTGTGGCAGATATCTAGTTCCAAGTGAGCTCATGATGAAAGCCAGCTAACGTCAGCTGAATGAGTCATTTTGTCTACTTTGTTGTTTGGTGCTGAAGTCATTTTATCTACTTACTCTGTGCCTCTTCTATAGTGGATGCTCTCTAATGAGTGTTAATATGTGATATAAAAATCTTCCCATATGTTCACCCACATGCCTTTACCCCAAATCTCAATGTCTTTAACATTTCAACTCTTTTTTTTTTCTTCCAGGCTCCTGATCAGCCAGTTAGACTATTGGCAACTCCCAGGAACTTATATATTCTCACTTCAGGCCACTTTTCCTTTTAGATAAAACATAGACTAACAAAATACTGATCACAGATCCATACATAGGGAAGATTCTTCCCTCCTCACCCCCGAATGTTGCTATAATGTTGCTATAATGCAGTTGCTGTATACTTTTGGCTTGGACACTCTTACCACTCAAATCCAACCACAAATCAAGTTCAGGCTTTTGCTTTCTCCTTGCTCTAGTTACATGCCCCACCTCGTATGGCCACAGATGAAAGATGTGGGAGGGGCATCATGCAATTGTGGGAAGTGTCCTTGGATAAGTGTCTGGATAAGCAGCCCCTGCAATTTTTTTGTGAACTCTGATCCAAGTTGAACTCAATCCCAGATGTATTATTTCTCTTTACAATGCAGTGCTGCTAGGCCCATTCAAATTTATGCCTTGGAAGGTCCAGAATAACCCAGCCATCAAGGTTATTATGCTAGGATTTAATGCAAGTTGTTAACCTGGAAGGCAGGAGAGAAGGGAGGTGTTCCTGAAGAGGCTCTGCTTCCCTTACAGGAGAAGACTTCACAGCATCTTCCTGCACAGGGACAACACTAGTTGTCACAATGGGAGTCCACCTCTGCAAGCTGTGAGCATTCAGAGCGAAAATCCTCAAGAGCATCCATACAGATATCGCCAGCCCTCATTTCATAGTTCCAGATTTTCCCAACCAGGGCCCTGTTACCATAGCATAACAGATTTTCCCTGGCTGGAAATTTAAGCACATCTGGAGCTCTGCGACCATATCAAATCTTATCTGTTTCTCAGCTGTGTCTGCCCTTCCTCTGAAGGATATAAGGGTGACTTCATTATCAAATAGGCCCTCTGGCTCTCACGCTTAGCCAGTAGCTGTTTTTAATGCTGTTGTTTGTCATTATCTCTTTTCAGGGTTTTAATACAATTTAGCAATATCCTGTAGACTTTTTTTTCTTTGTAGGCATTGTTCACCTTATGGCTTTCAAATGCCTGAATCATTGCACATGCGTGGGAGTTCTCTCTCACCAAAACTTCCCCACCACCACAACCACCAAGGGAATCTTCAGCAATTGGGCCTCCATCTTTCACTAAGAATATCCATGCCCCAAATACCACCAAGGATGGGGTCCTCTTGACCAGTGGGGTGGTAAGTAAGTCAGACCCAGACCCTACTTGTTTTCATGAACAATTCTTGATGACAACTGCATCCATTTGAGTCCTCCAAAAAAAGAAAAAAACACCATATGCTACACCCGGATTAGAGGTTTATTGAAGGAAACATCTGTGAAGAATATAGGGAAAATAACTGGAAGACCTTCAAACTGTGATACAGAGCTGACACCTGTAAAAAGAAGAGCAAGTAAGGATTGGGCAAAGTTCCAGTCTGCAACAAAGTTCTAAGAAAGTTTCACCCAGGCCAGTGCTAAAATATACATATTGAAGTTACTCATTAGAGAAATCTTGCAAACTACAGGAAGGAACTGCCTCTAGTAACTCCAAAGCTCAATCATCAAGTTGGAGCAGCCCAGGACTGCAAGACTCCAGTGAAAATGCAATGGAAGATTCAGAGGGATGATATGTGAAGCTGTCAGTCAACTCTGCTCTCTCCCACGTAGGTTCTCTTGAAGGAGACCTTAGTAGCACACTGCTGTGAATGCCACCAGTGGCACATCAGGGGTTCAGTCATAGTCTATGTTCTTAGCAAGTTGAACACTCAATCGTGTCTGTAGCCTGATGGTCACAGCCTTGGCTAGTGGGAGTCCATGTTGTTGAGTCCACTCATGACCCTTCACCATGCCACTTCGTTCATGAGTTCCCTGGGCAGGGACAAGGGTGTCTGGTAAAAGAAGTTGACAGGCATCTATAAAATAGACCATCTCATTCACTTATGTTTAAGGACCTCTGTTGAGGTTGCTTTTTGGCAAGAGTTAACATGGGACATAAATATTTTCACACTCTATAACCATTGTGAAAAACCTACCTATATTCTTCTTCCCCAGATTTCTATGTCACCAGTTATCCAAGTATGTTCCTTCAAAGTCCCTGACCATCTAGTCAAACTGCCAGGTACTTTTCTATGACCATATCTCCCTCCCAGTAAAATGAGACACCAGGTGCATGTGAGTATTGAACACAATGGGGTAACATTTCTTTTCATCGCTATCCTTCAGGCCCAACCCAAAGTGGAACTATAGTATTATAGATGTCCCCTTTTGGGTGTACTGACATATATTGGAGAATCATCTAAAAATAAGGCCTAATTTTTTTCCTTAGTCAACTTGTCAATAAGAAACTATTGATGAGGCCATAGTGCAGGCTAAAAATGATAAAACAATACAGTAAAATTAGGAGCCATGGTCACCCGAACTACTTTACTAATGTCATTTCTATGTGTCATCAGGACATGCTCAAGCCTGATCTCATAATACCACTCTCACTGCTGTACACACCCAACTTCATGGTTTGGTAGGTCAAGTGACACCCACTTCCCAGTGAGCATTTCAGGTCACATGATAACTTGGTGGTCCATAGCCAAATGCTTAGTCTCTACTAAGACCCTGTAAAAAGCCAAGAGTTGTTTCCCAAAACAAAAATTATAATCTTCAGAGTATGGCAGGACTTTGCTCCCAGATTCTAAAAGTCTGCTCTGTCATTCACCTAAGAGGCCCAAGGTTTAATAGCCACTTTATCACCACTGAATTGGCTGCATCCTATGACCAAAGTGGCAGGGAAGCTTGTGTGGCAGCCTGTAACTAAGCCTTTTCTTTTTTTAGGCCCTATTCAAAATGTGAAACCTTTCAGATTACTTAGTAAGGAGATCTTGACTATAACAACGCACCCAAAAGATACATGTTGCCTCCAAAAATCCAGTGATGCACACTAGGAATTGGGGCTCTTTTTTAACAATAAGGGCAACAAGATGTAGCAACTTGATCTTCACCTTGGAAGCGATATCTCAACTTTCCCCAGATCATGGACCCCCCAAGAAAGCTCTCCAAAGGAGCAAGCTTCTAATTTTCCTGGGCTTTGTTTATCAATCTCTTGTCTCTGTGTATCTTACCAAGGTGTGGTTGCTACTTAATGCTCCCCGATCCATCAGTGTTGTGGATCCATGTGATGTGTGGTAGAATGGGGAGGCAGCCAATTCCCTGCGAAACACAATGGGACAGGGTTGGAAAGTGATATAACCCTGAGAGGAAGCAATGTGGCTAGAGGTATAGAGAGGAAAAAATATTATTTCCTATATCAATATTCACACATCAGGTGTCACACAGGCTGATTTATTGCAGCAACAAAACCACATCTGGAACAGCAGCTGCAATTTTATTCACCATCTGATTACGTTTACGGGAATCCTTTATCATTCTTTGAGATCCCTCTTTCTTCTGCACAGGCCAAATAGATGAGTTGAATGGAGATGTAGTAGAAATCACCTTTATAAAGGCACTGGTCTCTGCAGTCTCTCCAGAGTGCGGTATTACCTGGGATTTACTATTCTGGAATACATTTCTAATGCTTTCTATTTGTCCTCACCCCACAAATCAGATAAACGATAAAGTTATTCTGCCTTTTGTTGACTGTGTCTCTTTCTGGCAAGCATTCTAGAACTTGGGGAACAACCATGATGTGAGTTCTCAGCCCAGTGTGACACACTGTGAGATGGAGCTAAGTCAAATACCACTAATCATTTGACCTCAATAAACCCATTTGACCTCAATAAACTGCCTAGTAAGTAGGCAGTAGTGGCATATTGGGTCTCCAAGAACTGGCATCATTTCAGAACCAGGATCCAGAAATACACCCCCAAAAGTCTATTTCACCTTCCCCAGGGCACTACGGCTGTGGTAAATGGCTGTAGGTCTTTTGTGGAGAAGGAGAAAGGAAAACTTACAATCTATACTTCTGGAATACAAATATAAATTAGAAAAATCTTTCAGTCCTTTGGGCATCTATGGTACCTTATCATTTTATTCCTGCTGGCACAAGATCTACCAAGACTGGAGTCTGGTTATAGGCATAAAAACAATGCAAGGGGAGGAAAGGGGGTTTCTGCTGGCGAGGACACTG
>NW_003852620.1:71419-122188 GCF_000181295.1 Otolemur garnettii
CCTCACTTTATCAGAATCCACTCACCTATTGCCACCTCTAGTAAGTAGACAGTAGTGGTATATTGGCAATTTTCAGGACCCCAACTCTATCCCAACCAATGTCCTCATTTTGACTATAAGATACTTTGAATTGGATGTGGAGAGAAGGGAACACTTCTACACTGCTGGTGGGATTGCAAACTAATACGGTCTTTATGGAAAAAAAGTTTGGAGAATTCTCAAGGAACTAAAAGTAAACCCACCATCCAATCTGCAATTCCTCTACTAGGTATCTACCCAGATGATCAAAAATCATTTTACAACAAACACATTTGCACCAGAATGTTTACTGCAGCCCAATGCATAATTGCCAAGTCATGGAAGCAGCCCAAATGCCCATCGACCCATGAATGGATTAACGAATTGTGGTATAATGTATACCATGGAATACTATGCAGCCATAAAAAACAGCAGAGACTTTACATCTTTTATGTTTACCCGGATGGAACTAAAACATATTATTTTTAGTAAAGTATCTCAAGAATGGAAAAACAAGTATCCCATGCACTCAATACTATTATGAAACCAATATGTAATCACCTTACACATTCATATGAATGATAAAATACAACTATAGTCCAAAAAGGAGGGAATAAGAGAGAGAGGAGAGCATAAAGGGAGGGCAGTAGAAAGGAGGGTATCTGGGGGGACTTCACCTATTGTGCACAATGCAATGGTACATTTCAAATCTATTAAGAGTATAGTATAAATGTCTGGCCACAACAAATAAGTAAGCGAGGTGATGATTATGTTAATTAGTTTGATGTACGCATTCCACAATGCATATCAAATCAGCACACTGTACCCCATAAATTACACAGTTATGATTTAATTTTTAAAAAGACAGCTTGAATTAAATTGGCGTTGTAATCCAACTACCCACAGTATTAGTTTTTATTGATTTTCAGAAATATCAGACCTTGCAGCTATTAGAACTAAGGATTTCTTTCAGAGTAATCACAAGAGATTTTTCAGTTCCTTGACTAGGTCTTGAACTGAGAATATAATGCCCTGAGCTCATTTATTTTTTCTCCATGTGTTCCATGGCACTTTGAAGCAAACCCACAAGTCCCATAGTCTTTATACTCTTATTTCCACTACGTTGTTCAAAGGCAGAAACAACCTGGTAATCTAATGCCTTGTCTTCCATAAGTACGTGATGTCAGGGGCTATTAGTGTCCTGTTTACCACAAGCAGTAGGATAATCAATGCCTTATTGAAACTGAGTAATCAATATCAAATTCCTATCCTTAAGGTTTTATCTCTGGAATCACTTCCAAGACCAATGACTGCATCAGTTAGGAGTCAGCCCGGGAAGCAAGACAACTGTGAAGGAGACAAAATAAAGGAATAAGGAATTAGTTATAGAAATAGACCTTACACGCGTAAGAAAAACCAGAGAGATAAAGGTCTAACAGAGAGAGTCATGGGTCTAACAGAATGGGTCATTATCCTGTCTGCCTAAAGCAGAAGCACAGATGGACAGGACAAGCCAGGGTTGATGGAAACCCAAGAAACTAATCACTTTCATCCACCAAAAATTGACTTGTAGCAGGGCTCATGGAGAAATATGTGAAGAGCAGTTACCTCTCCATAGCTGCCACTCATGTGGGTCCACAGCCAAACAACTGGTGATAGGCCTGGGGCCTCTGTTGGTCAATAGAGCCAAGAGTTAGAAAGATCAGCTGGATACAGAATGGAGGGAAACAGACCCTCTGGGACCTACCAATGCCTCTGCATCTGACTGTATCTGACCACAATCACCTTCTAAGAGTAATTGTTGTTGCTTCTTCTTCCAAATCTTGTGTAGTTTCATCTTTTAGCCAACTCTTATGCAGAACTACACACACAAGGGCGTTCTTGGAAACTTAGAAATCTGCTTAACTAAGTTGACCAGTATAATCCAGCACAATTCCTTAAGCTCTTGTCCTTGTCCCAAATATCAGAAGACAGTGAATGTGGGCAGAAGAAAAAATGGAGATGCTCCTAGGGCTTCACTGGTGACCTTGTAACTGCCCCTGACCTATCATTTGGGGGGATTTCTGGAGAGTGCAATAGGGACACACAAGGAACTCTCCTTTCAAATATGAGGATGTTGATCTGGATCTACAAAGAGCCCTTTTGGAAATAGGGAGAATAAAAGGAACTTTATAAGATATGATGAGCAAAAGGCTCATTTCCCGTATCAGACTCCATCTACCTGAATGAGGATGAACACCACAAGGAGGCTGAACCAAGTCCTCAAGCCATCTGAATTCTAATATGCAGAGAATTTCATTCTGAACTGTTTTACACAGATGGTGTTGAGCTCTCAGTGATTCAGGCAGGATCTTGCCCAATGAGAGAGAGAGAGAGAAGTGTGGGGTGGAAGATTAATAACCCAACTCAGTGAAGATGCTTATGTTTCCTCCTTGTGCATCATAATACCCCAGCTCAAAGTCTCAGCCACCTGCCTCTGTACAATAAGCACACAGAGTTCCTCAAGCATCTGCCTCTCACCCAAGCTCTATGACTTGCCAGTGACTCTGGCAGTTGTGGTACAGCCAGAGCAGAAGAGAAAACCATCTGCACAGGGAAACTCTGAGTTCCCAGGACCACACAGCAATACTGAAAGTCAGATACACCTCCTTTAAAGGACAAATAATTTTCTCAGACCCCAGGGTTAACTAAATTACTCTTAACACAACGCTATTTAAGCATGTCGAAACACAAAATGGTGCATAAACTCTATGTGCTTGTAGTTTTTATACAACTGCAAAAAAAAAAAAAATGCAAGGTAAAAACAGGCATTAAACTTCCAAACTACTCAAAGCCAAATTAATGATTTTAACTTAATATAATAAATGATGCTATGCTGAAACGAAATCGCCAGTTTTGAGTTTAATCGATGAAAACTAAAATGTGATGTATTTTGCTTATCAACTTAGTCCTTCTGATTTTGTGCATGATTTTCATCATTGTCATTTTTCCTTTGCTCAATAATGAATTCATATTGAACTGTTATTTCATTCAGTTGATGGGCCAATTGATTTACTATGTACTCACGGTAAAACACTGAAAGAAAATATTTTAACCTGTAACGAAACATTCTTTACACACAACTTCTTCTACACCTATTGCTAATCAGCTGTAGCTACATGATTTATACAAAAGATGAGCTCCACACCGTCAACCGTGTGAACGGTGAACGTAGTAGTAATCATTCATTGAGTCCCCATACCCATAGCATCTAACTCGAGATGCTTACATTTTTCCAGAATTGTTTTCTCTTCAGCTTACCCGGCACTCTTTGGCTCTTACTTAGTATTACTATTACTCAAAAAGCAAAGGAGAGCACTGAAATTTGCAGCAATATTTGCCTATACGAGAACCATTCATAGATTACATAATCCTTCCTGTAAGTCCCAACATGAGTCAGTTGCATTTTATGTGGCATGAGTAGTCCTTAAAATTTTACATACTTTAAGGCTATTTCCATGGGAAGAGAATGGAGAATTGGTTCACAGAGTCTTTACATCTACAATTTCTAGCACATTTCTGTTTTGATGCTGCTCTTCATTTTTTAACATTATCTATAATATTTAGCAACTGTTCTTTTCTAAATTAATGGTAAAGCACATCCAGCAGCTGTTTGGCTTTCTTTGTGGCACTTAATTATAGGTAATGTCTGCTTACAGTAGAACCCTCAGAGCTAATCACCTCCCTATATTGACCACCTCCTTAAGTTGACCTAATTCTCATAGACCAGGCATGTAGCATATGTACGTATCAGTACAGTAAGCCTACCTTACTGAACAGTAAACCGTACCTTACATTGACCAGTTTGCTACAGTCCCTTGTGTTGTCAACTTACAGAGGTTCTACTGTATTTGAAATTGGTGTACAGTCTTCAACATAAGCTTGGGTATGAGCGCTTAATGAATGCTAATATAACAAGACATAATTGAAATTATTTTTCAATGGAAAAAATTTGAAACTATTTTTGAGCGATTGTTAAAAAATAACAGCATAAAAGTAACCAAAATCTGTTACAGAAATTCTCATTAAGCACACAGTGGAACGCGTACTAATGAAGAATGGCTGGTTGTTTCTGTTACAAGTTAATGTGGCTCCACCATGTGGCAAAAGTAAGAACAATTTACAATTCATTGAGTTTGTTCATCGATTGAAATTATGCAAATTGTAATTTAAGTTTGGTGAGAATCATACAATTACTGATTTTTCTCAGAATAGAGGAGTTATTAAATCTTACATCACACTTCTTAAATTTCACATAATGTGTGCTGTCTAACCACGTTTTAGACTGTCATTCTATTCAAACACGTTTTTAATTCTTGTAAAAACAGGAAAACTCATAAAAATTCTGAAGATGCACATATGCCAGCTATGACAAAAATTACAAGTAACTTTGAAATTTAAATTTTTTAAGTTTAAAGTAATTCTTGTTAATGGTATAATTTCCCTACAGATCTTAGAAGTGTCTTAAAAGTAATGATAACTTTGAGTCTATGTAATAAGAGCACTATTCAAAAAGGGACAAAAGCTTAATAAAATGTGGAAAACTACCTTTGTCATTAACATATAAAATCCACAAATCCTTTGCTTTCTAAATTCTTCAATCAGAAATCCAAATAATGTAAACTTTTGGCATGTGTAAGCCACAATTTATTATTTTGTTAATTTCCAAACAGCATAAGAGTAAACTGATCTTTAAAATTGTCACCAAATCATAATTGTTTCTGATTCCCCAGAAAAGTGTGTCATTATTGAGTGTGAACTACCCCCAATCATAGGAATAGGGTGATGACTTGCCTCCCTTCCACTGTTTCAGGTTTTCTAAAATTTCAATTTAATAAGCATAGCCTAATTTTATGACAAAATGAAATTTTTTGAAAAATGTTCACATTAGTAAATAAATGATACAATTACCTACTTTGAGTGCAATATATAATAAAAGGAAATGAATATAGCATTTTACCCTGGCAGTGAGGAAATAGGAGACACAGAGGTATCTTTTCTATTACAACATTAAAGTCTTTGTGAGTAAATATTAAGAATGGAAAAAAATATAGTCTCTGATCACAGAAATTACTGGGTCTCAGTTTTAGCCTTACCCCTATTATAAAAGAAAGTATGTACAAGTAGTTCATGGTAGAAATTGTAGGGTGAGAAAAATCTTGAAGGAACAAAATCATATAGCCAAAAGTGGCATGAAATGTTATGGTAAGTCTATATTCCATATAGTTTAATGAAGTGGATCTAAGTATAATAATAGGAAACGATCTCCAAAATGCATTACTGAGTAAAAAAAAAAAAAAAAAGTTGCAGAAAAATCCATAGGGTAGGATGCTATTATGTTAATGAAAATACTTGTACAATATACATCCTAAATATTATCCAGCAAAAGCATTGTAAGTACATTAATGAATTCTCTACTCTCAGTGATCTCAGAAAGGGGGACTTATACTGGAGGAAGGGAGGACAGTCAAGAGAGATTTTGGTTTTAATTTACATTTTCATTTTTATAATAAGAATGTTTTAATGCAGTACTAATTTAGAATTTTTAAAGTTTTCTTATCTATCCTTATACACTTGCGTTCACATATATGCCAGTAACAAAATCCACCTCTGCTGGAGATTTCTGACTAGCACTTTTCTAAGTACCTTAAGTGCATTATGTCTTAGAAACTTACCATTAGCCCTATGATATTAATATTAGATAGTAAAAATTGTTAAATCACATGGGGAAAAAAATACCTTTCTCTGAAAATTGAATATACAATATACTCAACAAGGTAAGAAAATATACTTAAGACCAAAGACTAGAAGGACTGCACCAAAATGATACGGCTGCTGTCTCTGGGTAGCGGGATCACAGACGATTTCCTCCTTCATCCTCTTTTTATAATGATATGTAAATCGCATTTTTTCCTTCCATGGGAACATACTTTTATAATAAGAAAAATGATCTGATTAAAACATCTTTTAAACACTATGTTATCTGCCCTGAAAAACACTCCTACTTTCCCCTTAAAGAGGGTTGTCTGATATAGATAAGTTTTTCTATGTTTTTCTAGAGCACATATTCATAGACTCTTAGCCTAGAGTAAGGAGTTTCTAAAATCTGCCTATTATGTAAAATAGAACTGCCTTTAATTTTTTTCTGAAACTTAACTGTTTCATACTTCAAATAAAGTTCCATATTATTTCTCTCCAATAGCATAAGCCACAAACATAATCTGTTCAATGGGCCATTTTTTATTCAAAATCGAAATAATACTTCGTTTTTAAATCCTGAGGAATAGGATACCCAATGCTGGGAAACAGGGGGAGCAATTGAGATGGAACACAAAATTGTGGTTGGCACTGTCCTTCAAAAAATTCAAGTAAATACGGGCGGCGCCTGTGGCTCAAAGGAGTAGGGTACCGGCCCCATATGCCAGAAGTAGCAGGTTCAAACCCAGCCCCGGCCCAGAAAAAAAAACTGCCAATAAATAAATAAAAATTCAAGTAAATTCAATAATTCTGTAGACCCAAATAAACCTACCAGTAGGTAAACAATGCATACTCCCTAAGGAAGGACAAGGAGAAGAGGTGACAAAGATGCTCTTTGGGGGAATAAAATTATCCTCAAACCAAAAAGTATGTCAGGAAATCACTGTCCTTTCCTCAACTAGAGAGAGAGGGAGAAGGGGATGAAATTGGAGGGCCTCAAGCTTACATTCTGATCATGGTCCCCAGTTAACTATAAGATGGAGCAATCCCTGGATCTCAATTTCCCACCATCAAATGGTGGGTGGACTACAAGACTTCCAAGTTTTCCATTTTAACATGATATGGGTCCATGAGACTCTAGGCTGGCTGGCTCCTGGAGGCACCTGTCGACTGTGGTTTTAGAGAAGTTAGTAGTCTCAGTACTGAATAAGGACATAGTTCCTCAGTGTGTGATTTTAAACACTATGCCAGCACTTTGGTTCTTTAAAAGAATTAGTTGGTCCCTTGGCTGTCTCTTACAATTTTAATATTTACACTGTGACAAAGTGAAAGTGCTCATTAGTGTGTTGGAGCCAAAGTAATACTGTTCTCTTTATCCATTCCAATGAGCTTATTTTATATTAGCAAGAAAGAGCTGGAGAGGTAGAGAGGCCCGTGGGGTATTTGTCTAGCCAAAGTGAATCTCAGATGGGAGATACCTTTGAAAAGCATTGGTGTGGAGACCAGTAAGAAATCTGTTCTTGCATCTGACCTCCAGAGAGTGAGGCCACGAACAAGCAACCTTCCTTCCCTGGGTCAGTCCAGAGCCGCCCACAGTTTCCTGATGACATAGGCTTGTCAGAGAGAACCAGGAGTAATGGCAGCTGGGGGGCCAGGGCTGTGACAAACAATAGTGAAACAAAGATCTCTTCCAAATTTCCACTTTCTCAAAATTTCTCCAAGACTGTGAAAGTCCAGGTCCCTTTCAATGCTGTATTTTCTTAGCTACATTCTCTCTACTTGTTATGAGTGTCTCAAAAATGAACATCTCTTCTGAGTTTATGATACCTTCCACTTCATTTCTGTCACTGCGTGTCCTGGACCCACTCGGAATCCACCCAGGGGCACTTTCTCTTTCAGGGGACTAGTTGTGAGCTCTTGCCTCCCAGGATCAGCTGTGATCCTCCTAGGGGGATGGGAGCACACTCAGTCACAGGGCCCGGAGCAGACAGTGTCACTACAAGGGCACCTTCATGTACTGGGAGAGCCCTTTGTCCCTTCTAGTACACCCCGGGGGAAACCTGGGAGAGTCACCAGAGGCTTTTGAGGATTCATTCTCTAAGAACTTCTTATACTGAAGGGAATCCTCCTCCAAGGGATGCTTCTGCTACATGTTTCTGAGCTCTAATGACAGTCACAGTCACATCAGCATCAGAAGGGTCTGTGGCAGACAAGGAAAACCACCCCTGGAGCTGAGGGGGAGGAAATGACCCGAGGCACAGCTCAGCTGATCCAAAAGGTTTTCTCTAACATCAAAAACAGACTGTGATTTGCATTAGAAATTTTCCAGGATTCCTCATTTTAGGTCAGGACTGACCTTATCCATAGGTAAATGATATAGGAGGTAGGATTTCACGCACACACACACAATTTTTTTCCACAAAAAGAATTATATCCCCACCAACCTGCTATAGCATCTGAAATCCATCCATTAGTGACCCTTTGGAGTTCAGCCATTGAAGGAGCAGGTTATAATGCAAATTTGTTAGAGAGGTAATATATAGAAGGAAGCATTACCTACTCTTAGTGACCCCATATTGCTGGAATGTCAGACTAAGAAGTCTGGATTAAAATCAATATACTCGTAAATGAAGACCAGCTGTATATACTGCAAATTTAACTTATGAAAATGGTAACATTAAAAGGTGTACCAAAATGCATCTAGAGTCAAGATCACTTTGGATAAATTAATGCACGACAGATCCTTGATATGTTATTCATGGAAATGAGTTTGGGAGATATAGTCCAGCCTTGGAGATGAGTGTCAAGAAGGAAAGCTGTCTCCTCTGGTGGCCGTGGCAGAAGCAGAATGTTAGTGCAATTCACAATGGATCAGCTTCAAATTTGTAATTCAGTGTAAGTGGTTTAAATGATAGAGCAGAAAGATCCCATTTTGACTGCCTGCTACTGATGAGGTACAACACCCTGTTCAAGCCTCCTAAGCGGTGTGAGCCTCCAGTTACTCATCTATAAAACTGGGATGTGGGAAAGCAGATGAACTGTAAAATTCTCATTCAGTAATTCTCTGTTAGAGGACCTCTTCTCCCCTCCTCCATTCACGTCCATCAGGGAGAGGAGTGGGCTGATGCCGGCTAAGGACCCTCAGCACACCTAGACCTAGTCCTGAGCCATTCTTTGGGAGCTCAGAATTTGGGGCAGGCATGTCACTCCCGTATCTTTAACATTGTGAACAAGCACCAGCAAAGAGGTGAACTAAATCCCTGGTAAAAAGATACTGTGACTTCCTGGGTAGGAAGATGCACGACTCTGCATCTCTGTCTGCCTTTAGTGTAAAAGCGAGCTTGCTGATTCAGACTGGAAGCTTTAAGACAGCAGAGTTTCTTTCTATTTTAAGAACTGAGCCACGCCTATAGTTCATCTTACAAGGGTACATGTGAATCTTTCTAAATGTAGAATATAAATGTCTTAACACAATAACTAAGAAAATGACATGAAAGCTATGTTAACCAGTTTGATGAAAATACTTCAAATTGTATATAAAACCAGCACACTGTACCCCATGACTGCTTTAATGTACACAGCTATGATTTAATTAAAGAAAAAGAACTGAGGACAGTGTTCAACAGAGAACCACACTCAAACAGGGGCTAAACAATACACGGTGTGAGGTCATGAATATTGAAGGAGATTTCTTACAAAAGAAACATCTCCCTCTCTCACTGAATCGCTAACTCCCATATTCTATGAAAACAAAATCAAAATGCAAATTTCACCACCATGACAATGGAATTGAAGCACACTGGCTGAAGTGATTAAATTCTATTTGTCACCCAGAGGGTTCCTAGAGGTCTTCAGAGCTTGGAGAAAACCTTTCGGTGTCCCCACCCACATTTTTACAGAGGGGAAATCAAATTAGGCTGAGCACCTGCAGCAGCTTCCAGAAGACAAATCTCAGGAGGGCCTTGCGCTGCCTGAGGAAGTGCAGAGAACGTGGGAGGGGTGAGTCCTCTGGGAGGAACCGGGGTTGTTGTCCAGCTGATCCTATAGTTAACCCTTTTTCTTTCATAGACAAAGGAATCTAAGCCCAGAAAAGTTAAGGGTCTTGCCCAAGACCCAAGGTTAGAAGGCGGTGTTAGAGTTGAGAATTACTCATTCAAGACTTAAACCAAAGACGTTGACCATATTTTTCTTTCAGTGGAAACCAGAAAGCCTCTAAGACTCTACTCAGCCTTGAAAACCCTCGTTTATTACTATTACATAGTGAACTAAAGATTACCAGGTTTACTGAAAAGCCATTTAGAGTCCTGCACCACTTCCAAAAGTCCCACCCTCATAGAACACTTGCCCACCCAAGATCGTCTTAAAACGTCTTCCTTTTACTCTCCCTTCAAGCCCCTAGAGCCTGTGCCAGCAAGGACAGTGCCCTACAACCTTGCTATAGTCTGTGCTGACCAGCTCCCCAGGTGGCCATGGTCCTTTGGAAGGTTCACATCTGCCCCCTCACTGCAAGTCCACAGCACCTCCTGTGCTCAGTTGTTCCATCCTGGCCCCAGCTCTACCTAATGAGCCTTGGCCTGTGCTTTGAACACTGTGGCCTTCGTTTGCCTCACAAACATTAGTGTCAATTCTTCTGATTTGTTCCAAAGCCAGTAAAATCTATAATCACTGTTCCAGTCCCTCACTGAGCCTCTGGAATGTAGCAAGGACTGAAGAATCTGGAGGTCTCAGCCAATTTTATCCCCTCCCTCCTCTGAGAGATGGAAATCCCCAGCCTCCATGGTCCCATGACTGTGAGGATTCTCACCCCAGCAAGTGCCACTTTGAAGGAGCCATGAGAGACCAGCCCAGAGCCGGTGGCACCACCCTACCTGCTTCTGGGCCATGAAGAGAAGGAGGGCCAGGGTGGAGGGCACCCCTGCTGACAATCTCCCTCACTTGGGAAGTGAGGACGTCACGCAGCCTGTCATTGGACAAAGTGCAGCAGTGGTCTGGGCAGTTGGCTCTCCCCTGACATCCTTGGGAGTTTAGACCCTGGGAACAAGATCCAATTCAGGCTTTACAGTGGTGCTGGCTGGTTCTGGCCCTAAGGACACTAAGGGTGACAGCAGTCTGCTGAGGACTATAGCAGTGCCTGGGCCATTACCTGCACACTGCCTCACCCAGAAGCCCTAGTCCTCATCCCAGCTCCTGCTAAAGTTTGAAGCGGCCCATCAGAGTGAGTGGATTTCTGACACTTGGTGGGAGTAACAGGAAAGCCATGGGATGCAGCTGAGGGATTGCCTACCTCCTGACAATTCCTGGGCCCTTTTACAAAGACAGTGGTCAGTGGTGGGTAGAGAGAGGAGAACTGGCCTGCCCCTTCCTCTTGGCTGTATATAACCATAGACGTTGCCAGAACTTTCGGCCTAGTTTCAAATTCTGTGTCTGGAACTAATGAGCTCTAAAACTTTGGAAAAATTATTTAACCTCTCTGGTCCTCTAGTTCATAAAATGGAAATATACTACAACTTTTGCTTGTGAGGAAAGTTATATGAGCCGGCGTTGTAAATTTGAAGGCACACAGTAGACTCACAGCAGGAATTAAACCCCCTTCCCCAGTTCCCACCTGGAGAGTCCGAGGTTAAACCCATTTGATCCCAGGGAAGACACGACAGAGATAAAGGGGGTGTGGTTCCCATAAATTCACACTAAGCTGTAAGTGACAACACCCTCACAATTCCATGAAATTCAACATAAAATTCTCCTCTTTTTTTGTGTGACATTTTCAGAAATGAAAAGAGAAGGAATCAAGACACGGAAACTCTGATTTTTAGCTCCACTTTGGTTCCAAAACCATGAGCTAATGGTATTTGGAGGTTTATTTGTTTGTCCAGGCCATGTGGATAATACCTAGGCAACCCAGCACATCTCTAGGACACAGCGAAAGCCAACAGGCAACTCTGTCCGGTATCCCAGCACCTATGGAAATGCTTAAGTTATGCGGAACCAGCCATTCCCTGGCAGTCTCTGTCTCCAGAATATAAACCCCCAACAAGAGGACTGGCAAAGCAATAAGGCCCTGGGGTAATATGCCTACGGCAGCCCCTTACTGCCTTTGATGCGTTAAGAAATAAAGGAGGCCCCAGGAGAGGGGTGGAAGAGAAAAGGGAGCCTAACATTCTTCTGACAGAGACTACATGAGAGAAAAAAAGAGGAATGAGTTAAAGCAATAAAAGGTTGTGAGTTTATTTACAACTCAACTACACAAATTATATTCTTGCACAAACATTCTGAGGATTAGTGAACAATATCATACTTTCTTGAGCTCTTTCTCATCAAATGCTTTGCTGTTAAAGGTTATATTCCTGGGGAGTTGCTATCATAGCTTCTTGTTCCTTGTCAGTAAACATAAGAAGCAGCCAATCCTGTGTAAATTTAAATTACATAAAACCTTTCCCCCAACTGTCTGCTCTCTGAACAGGCCCTTTTTTTACTGAGTGCTGATCATGGAATGTAAACATCTTTATCTTAGCAGTGCAGACTTTTGAAAATTTGACATAACAGAATTTCTTCCTCCCAAGGCATACTAAACACGATGGCAAACTAAAGTCTGCTTTTAACCAAGACTAAAGCAGAGGGTCTTTGTTTACTTGCTTGTTTGTTTGTTTTTTGACTATTTCCACATGACCAATAAAGAGTTCTCTCTGACCATCCCTGCTGACTGCTCAGGCACCCCCAGAGATGAAGGGATTGTGAGAAAGCACAGCAGGACGTTGGGGACAGCAGAAAGAAAGTAGGAGGACCCTGTGGGCTGATTTCTAAGTGCAGCAAAGAATTAAGGAGGACCCTGTGGGCTGATTTCTAAGTGCAGCAAGTAACAAGTGAAGTGATTTTAGGTGGAGATTAAAATTTTCAGCGATTTTAACTTGACTCTGTTCTCTGAAGCTTCAATTCGGTGTCAAGCTGGTGTGAAAACTTAAAAATATTTTTGGACTTACTGCTACAAGCCCAGGGCTAGCACAGTATAGATTTCTCCAATGAATAAATGAATGAACATGTCAATCAATGAATGGAACTATATCATTGAGAATCAGAAGAAATCTATTGCAAGTCAATGCATGGGGGTCCTGGAAGATTCCCATCTGTACCCTGTTGTTTTCTGACTCAAGGAGACAACAGTTGGAGCATGGTGGGTATGCTTGGAGGCACGGGGACCTAAGAAGTTAAAGCACAAGGACTTAAGCAGTCTGAATAAATTATTTCCATACTACGCTCCAAGATGCTGCAACCTCTGGTGATCGTCCCTATAATGAATCCCTACTTCATATGTTAGGTGTTTTTCATTTGGAGAATTAATACAGCCTTGACTGTTGTCCTTCTGTGCTAAGACCCTTAAGGGTGGAGATTGTGAAATGCTGGGTTTTGTGTCTACTTCACTGCATATCCTAGAGCTCAGCACATAGGGAAGAAGGAATCAATTAACATAATTAATGAATACATGCCAAGGCTTAAAGAGAAAGACATTAACTGCTTGGTTTGACAACAAAAAGCAACATCACTCTTTGCGCCTAGCACCTAGCCCAGAACTACAGATACCATCCTCATGTGGGAGGCCCACGGCCGTGTGCAGACACCTGCAGCCCGTGCTTAAACCCCGCAGCTGGCACGGGCCTGTCTGCTCTTTCCTTGAAGCTCTCACATTTTGTAATCACTGAGTTCAATTCTTTACAACTACATCGTATATTCCATCCTGGGAATGGTTTCCCAGCTATCCCAAACCCCAAACTGACGGATCGGGGCTGGAAACACACTCGGATGCCAGAACAACCACCGAAGCAAATGTTAAACACGGTCAGCCGCAGAAATGCGGATCCTGAATTGAGACAGTGAGGCCAGGATTGAAGCAAGCTTTCACTTTTCAAGGACTTCGAATAAAAATAAGCGGACAGGCCCTTGAAAAGGCCCATGATGTTCCCTTCCATCCTTTTCTCCATCCTGACCTCTAGGGACTCCTCGACATATTAGGGGAGATTTCAGAATGGGGTGCGGGAATGTCCCCGTTCTTTGGGGACACGGGATTCAGGTAGGATTTGGAAAGACCTACCCAGAGTGCCAGGTTTTTGTGGTTTGCATTTGGAGACTGGAAGGTGGATGGATTTGTGAGGAAGTCGACAGAGGATGTCTCTCCAGAGATAAAGAGAGCTCTCAGGGTCCGGGAGGCAGTCCCAGGGTCCAGGCGGACGTCAGGAGATAAGTACCAACCTTCATTTGCGGCAGGGAATCTGAGACCCAAGATGCTCGAAGATGAAAACGAAGATGCAGAAGAGAGAAGTGGCCGCTAGATGGCAGCAGAGGGCAAGAAACGTGGGTCTGGAGCAGACTTGGGATCAGGCTGGAAGCCCCTCCATTTTGCTTTACATCTTTAATGAGATATGCGAAGAAAATGAGTCCCTTACATGCCAGACACAGATGCCACAGCATATGGAGAGATGCCGCACAGCAATATTTCTCTGGTTATTAAACAGGAGGCGCTAACCAGTCATTCGCTGCATCATCATGCAGGATTGTCCTTTATGTCTCCGGATACTGTTGTTGACAAGGTAGTAACAGAAGCAAGCCTTGACAAGACTGATGTAGGGACGTGGGCCGCTGGGCATCCAAGACTGATGGGGGTGGGGTGGGGCGCAGTGCCCGAAAACCAGGGGCAGCCCGCAGGGGACGTTTGGCTGAGGGACACTATGGCTGGCGCTGCCAGACTCAGCCCGGCAGGCGTGCAGGCACCGGCTGCTCTCTGGTCTCCCTGGCAGTCCTTGGGGGCTCATTTATTCGGAACCCCCATTACCACCAGACAACACTGTGATCTGACCTTTCACCACAAACCCCAAATGGGAAAGGGAGTTCTGGGCATTTAAAGAGCAAACCATGTTTTCTTTTCTGGCAGAATTAAAGAGATATAGCATAACAAAAATGCATTCAAATGCGCACAGGTGGTGAAACAGCGTTTCTGAGTAGCCTTAAACAAGTCCAGTTCTGCTAAATGCAGGCAACAACTTCACTCAGAGGACAGTTTTTCTGAGAAATCATTACCAGGTCCAGAGCAGGCGGGTATTACTCTATTTTATTAACGTGTTGCACTCAATTTCGCACTCCCCGCCCCTTTTCCCAACTCCCGCCCCAGTCTGACCATTCCTTATTTAATTCTCCATTCTCTCAAAGGAAAGGGCTTCTTAAAGCCTCACTGTGGCTGGGAGAACAGTTTACTCAGTCCAGGAAAGCAGCTCCCCTCTCGGTTCAATAAGAGACTGTTCTTTTAATAACTCCAAGCTCAACGCTCCCAGGACTTCTCAGGGTCATCCCCAAACCCCTTTAACAGTTGGACATGGTGCAGTCCTAGTACTCTAGGAGGATGAGGTGGGTGGACCCCTTCAGCTTAGGAGTCCAAGATCAGCCTGGGCAAGAGCTAGACCCTATCTCTACTAAAAATAGAAAAATTTACCTCCCGAGGTGCCTGTGCCTGTAGTCCCAGCTACTTGGAAGGCTGAGGAGGGAAGATGGTTTAAGCCCAGGAGTATGAGGTTAGCAGTGAGCTATGATAACTCCACTGCCTACTAGCCTGGGTGACAGAGCAAGACTCAGTCTCAGAAAAAAACCTGAAATGAAGGTAAATAATATAACTATCTTTTATATAGAAAAACTGAGGTCTAGAACTGAGATACAGCTTGAGTTTGCCTGGTCCCCACCCCTTTTTGACCTTCTCAAGCATCCTTCAGTGAAAAAGTGGTGACAAGATTTGCCCTGTCACTATTTCCCTCCCTTAGAAAATGACTCCTTAAGCTAGAAATCCTCCCTTGTCTGCATGACCCTAGACAATTCACTTAGCCTCTCATTTACCATCCGTCATTTGAGGGGCTAGAAGTGGATGATACCCAAGGCCCATTCCAGCTCTATGATCCTGTGGCTTTAATTTCCCAGGCTCTGCCAGCCCTCCGAGAGTGTCACATGGGGCACTTTTTCTAACAATAGCCAAACTCAACAGGAACAAGCAGAATTTCCTTCTCCAGTTGAGAAGAAATGTGGTCCTGGTTGGAGTCTCACTGGCGTCCTTTGTCCTCAGAGTGAAACAAATAGGGAGGCTTCAGACGTTATTGGCAATAACAGCAGGAGCTGGAGGTGGCCACGCTGTCATGAGGGACCCTGCAGAGCTGTCCCTGTGAGCAGTAGAGATGCACAGCCAAGACTGAAGGATGTTTTAATAACGATTTCCCAATAAAAAGACCTATTTTATTCTGCACGGGGGTCTGGGGGCAAATCCAGGTCTCCCAGGAGGAATCTACTCTCACCCATAATGGGGGATTGGTTCAGCTCAGCTGCTCATACAAAGGGCTGAATGCAGCATGCAGTGGTACAGGCAGCTCCCCGCAGCTCCATGTGAAAATGACTCACAGCAGTTATGAATATCAAACCTCCTTTGATGTGTTCCCAGACACGAGGAACAGCCACAGGGGGAGGAGATGGACTCTGGTTGCTAGGTCTGTGGGGGGGATGCACAGAGAGCCTGGACACATCTGGTACCATCCTGAAGCTCCAGGAGAAATTCAGGCTGGGTAATTACCTAGGACTTCCTAGGATAACAGAGCTGCCTTTCATCTCTCTCTCTTTCTCTGTCTCCAGCTACAGGGGAATTAGATTCTCCAAGAAATTACAACCTATTTCTATACCTTCACCTTTCCCGGGGGGATAACAATTCACACTTCTGAATAAAAGTTGTTTTACTGAGCACAAAATGAATGCACCACCACCACCCCCACTCAGCATCTGTGTCAATTGCTTTCAAGCCGTAGACCTGGCCCCAGTCAGCCAAGTGGAAGGATTTTCCTCTGTAATGGCCATTTCCAGACTCCCAGCCTTTCGAGTGGCCACATGGTACCTTGTTCTCCTAATAGGCTCTCAACGATGATTGAATGAATGCAAAGCCTCCAAGTCTCTCTTCTGTCGGCAGCTCTTGGGACTAGATCAATCACACCCATCCATGGCAGACGGCAGAGCTGCGATGACAGTCATCTGAGTGCCGGGGCTGGCAACAGAAAATGGACCACTGCTGCATCTTGTTTATTTCAACGGAAATCTTAATTATCAGCAAAGGGTTCTCCCCTACTAGAGGGCTTGCTCGAGAGCACATTGTCCCCTGGAAACTTGGGCAAAGTCCTTACAGTTGCAGAAGGGAGCGGCAAAGGGCATATGGGGAGAGAATCTGTTCCATCCCAGGCCTGCATGTTTTCATTTTCTGAAATGAAGCGGATTTTATTTTTCGGTTAAGTTGGGCTTTGACTGTAAGACTCTCGTGCACCCACAGAGATCTGCACACACCCACAGCATGGACATAATATAAACTGCCACTGTTTACTGAGCACTGACCACCTGCCAGGCACGACACCCAGGGTGTCACAAGCATCATCTGTTCTAACGCTCACCACATCCTGGGCGTGGGCGTGTGGGATGGTTTTGTTATCCTGTTCTACAGAGGAGAAGCCTAAGGCTCAGAAAGGCTAAGAAACTTCCTTAAGATTAAACAACTAACATAAAAGAACTGAAATTCTAGACTGTCGGATTCCAATGCAACCTCCTTAGCCACCGTGATCAAGGGAAATATGCTTATTATCTAATGGTTACTATATTCAGGGCCCTGGGATTACGAGAGAGCCTAGGAAAGACACAGTTCTTGACTTCATCAAGCTTCTGTTTAACCACACACCAGGGCACAGAGAGCCACACACGTGCAGTCATTGCAACCTCTGGTGTCTTCCATGATTCCTGAAACCACGGTGCCCAGGTTCCAGCTTCCTCGTGCTCCTGCTCTCAGGCCTCCCGCCCTTGATTCGGTTTGAAATGTTGATATGGTGAAGACCGGGGCCTTCTGCAGAAGGGCTTCAGCCACTTGAGTTTTGCAGGCCACAACCTCAGCATTTCCGCCTTCTGTGCATTATGCTCTAGTTACCCAGGTCATGAATGGGTCACTGTTTGCTACTCTATCTTTTCAGGGCACAGGGTGGGGCAGCAACAGGGGCAGGGACAGAGAGGATTCAAGGTTTGGAAGTCAAGCCACAGTTTGACTAGAAGGAATAAAGCGGGGAAGAATACAGGATGGAGGATGCACTGCTGCCGTGACCTCATAAGGTGAGCGATAATGTGTCGGATGGACACTGTTGCGTGCTAAGGTGAAACAGAAAGAAAGAAGCAAACACTGCACTAACTGCAGACTTTGCCAGGAGCAGATTGGCTGCCAAGGCTACTTCAGCCTTGACTCAAACATAGATCCATGATCTGAGAGGCAGGATGGTGTCCTACTATACTGGACATCTTCCAATGACATTGACCCAATTGGGGGTGAGAGGGGACACCTTGATGTTAAGAGAGCCTACATGTCATACAGGAAGAACACAGACTTACCTCCTTATGGACTAGATTTCTTTGAAAATATAATGAAAAAGAAAAGCTCATTATGCACAGAAATCTGCAGCCAATTTTCCTTCAGGAGACTTGCACTCCTTCCTGGACTGCCCATGAATCTGGAGGTAAAAATTCTAGATCAGGGCATCCCTAGAACCCTGGAAAGGGTGTCCCGAGAAGACAAGGTGTACAGCTATACATGGCCATTCCCCTGACTTCTGGCACCATGCTTTCTAATCCCAAGGCAGCCTGGTCATTTTTTCAGCCAGTTACTTTTTCTCCTGACAAAATCCAAATTGGGAAACCAATGTAGACTTTGTTCCTGGTTCTCTCCGTGCACACCTCTCAAGGTATCCAGTCATTAGTGAATCTTAATCCTCAACTATGACTCCCACTTTCTCTTTTCCCACCCTTCATCTGGGGAGCCATTCCGGAACCCCCTTATCATTCCACAGACACCGGTCTCAGAATTTCATTCTCACAATTCTTCCTTCCTCACTTCCCTGCATTTGACCACTGGAGGGCAATGGTGGACCGGCCAAGTCACCCTGGATGCACTGCTTCAGCTTTCTCCCCACCTTACCCCAGCATTTCAGGATACAGCCTTTGGGAGGAAGCCAGAACCACTGGAGCACCCCGAGGCCGGCAGCACACCTGAGAGCACCGGAATAAAAGGCACCAGAAAATAGATCTGGTTCCGTGGGTCACGCAATCCCCCGGGAAAAAGCCTGAGAGGGAAGCTTGTCTAATTGTGTCATTAGCTGGGGACCCTACATCTCTCTGACTAAAGATGCGGGGTCCTACCTGTCTCCACTCAGATATAGGTTCTTGAGGGTAATGTCTTCATAAGCTCGGCATTCCTGGTGGTAAGCACCGTGTTTGGCAACAAATAGTATTCGCTGGCTGACGGGCTGGCTGGTTACATATAAATTGTAATTGGCCATTTTCAGATTTGTTGCTGTTTTCTAGATCTCATGACATCTAAAGTTGAAGTCCTTAATAAGTTACTGAGCATTCTTAGTCTTGAAGACAGCTAAGGATAGTTAGGTGGTTAATTAAACCAGTGGTTGTCATTGTATAAATGTTATTTCAAAGTCCACTTTAAGAGTTTCAGGTCTCATTTTTAGGAAGTCCTTAATTATGTCATCCCTGTGTCCTCAGACCTCACCAGCCTGTGGATTACAAAATGCAGACCCTATTTCATTAATGTCCAATTTACAATAACCTGCAGTCTCATCGTGTGGAATATTAAGCGTCCGTTATGTCCCCCAAGTGATTTATGGGCATTTCACACCCTGTAGGGTGTCACCGTGGAGCTCCACTGCACTGCGGCTCTTCTTCAGGCTTCCTTGTGTCACCTCCTAAGACTTTTCTCCAGGCTGCCCTCCCCTCTGTTTTCAACTCAGTGGGTCCCATGTCAGTGTGGACACGTCCTGCTCTCCTACTCCTCCTAAGGACAGCCAAATGCTTGAGGAGAAGTGCTGCACGGTTTGAGAATGACAACCCCACATATGACTCTGTCTCCCTGCAGATTTCCACATGTCAGGGACCAGCTCAAAGCTGCCAATAACATAACATCTGCAGCCATCTCTACATCTCCAAGTGCAGAAAGCAAAGGAAATCTTTTCTTCTCATTCCAAACCAGCTCATTTTCTGCCCCAAGATGATTGACAGTAGGAAAAAACACATTTCCAGGAAAGTATTCCACCTGCCCCAACAAGGCGGACATGGTGCTCAGCTGTGTCATTAGACCCTATCATACCATGAATAGTCGACAGCCCTGATTATATTCACATTTCGGAGAAAATATGCCCTGCATTCTAACTAAAAAGACATCATTCCATTTTTTCTTAAAAAAAAAAAACACAGTATTTCAATGTATAACATCTGTGTTCAATTTTATGATGATTTTATAATCTCCAATACAATGAGTGAATATTTATTTCCAATGAGAATAGCTTCATTCTCAACTTTATCAGAGTTTTCTCAACAGAAGAAGAGTGCTCTAAAGTTCATCCAGAGTCTTTATCTACAGAAACCCACCACTGTCAGCAGTCTTCAAGGAGCAGCGCTGCTAACGGCAAAGAAAGGAAGAAAAAAGTCCTGCTTTTATAAAATACTCCTATTATAAAGATGTCTAACTTAAATCTCTCCCTATAGTTCAAACCTAGGTCCTCTGAGTACATCGTCCTCATCCTTCTCATAAAAATGCTTTTTAAAAAAGGTGTCCTTTGACACCTTTCCAGAGAACAAACAAAGATTGAAAAATATTCATCCTAAGATAGCATTTTTCTATTACTGTCCATGGGAGTTGAGTTGATCATTTGTTAAGCATGTCTTATACTATGTTCTTCAAGATGTCCTCAGTGTGAGTAAGGGACAGGCCTCTCGGGTAAAATCTCTGACAATACCTACAAAACACAAGGTATAGAAAGAGGAGAGGAGATAAGAGAGGAGACTGACGGTCATTACATAAGACTCCACAGGCAAGGAAAGGTTCCAGGGTTCACCCACTGCATTTAAAGGCAGACCTGCCTCGAAATTCTGGTTTCCAGGTCCAGATCTCAGTGGGTGAATAATGCCTGGGGCTTGATGCCTGGCCTGATGTCCAGGTTTAACACAGATGGCATGCCACAGACCCTCCTTTCTGTGATTTTGAAAAGCCCAAAATCTATCCCAAGTTTTCAGTCTACTGATGCTCACCTGGGCCCAGGTGAAAAGTGTCTGCGATTGTTCTCTTTGAAACCGTAGTTCTTTCTTACAAATCCGAGGCCAAGTATCACTGATTATTATTTTTTTTTTAATTTCAGGTTGATATGAAAGTACAAAGAAATAGGTTATAATATTTGCATTTGTTTAAGGTAGAGTCCCTCTTATAATTGTGTCCCACCCCCAAGACGTGTGCCATACACCCTAACATTGTGCCCATGAAGGGGAAGGACACCCATTCTGCCTCCCTCCTCCCCTTTCCTCTCCTCCTTTCCTTCCCCCCACCTTGAATAGATTTGAGTTTTTATCTTATGTGGGCATATATTAGATTGCCTACTGGCTTCATATTAGTATGGAGTACATTGGATTCTTGCTTCTCCATTCTTGTGGTACTTTATTAAGAAGAATGTATTTCAGCTCCATCCAGGTTAATATGAAAGATGCAAAGTCTCCATCTCTTTTGATGGCTGAATAGTATTTCATGGTATAACTATCCCAGTTTGTTAATCCATTCTTGGGCATTTAGGTTGTTTCCATATTTTGGTGATTGCAAATTAAACTGCGATAAACGATCTAGTGCAAATGCCTTTATGATAAAGTGATTTTTTTTCTTCTGAGTAGATACCTAGTAATGGGATCGTGGGATCAACTGGGAGGTCTCATTTGAGTTCTTTGAGGATTCTCCATACTTCCTTCCAAAAAGACTGTATTAATTTGGAGTCCCACTAGCAATATAAAAGTGTTCCCTTCTCTCCACGTCCATACCAGCATCTGCAACTTTGAGACTTTGTGATGTGGGCCAGTCTCACTGGGGTTCGGTGATATCTCAGGGTTCTTTTGATTTGCATTTCTCTGGTGATTAGGATGATGAGCATTTTTTCAAATGTTTGTTAGCCATTCATCTGTCTTCCTCTGAGAAGGTTCTGTTCATGTCTCTTGTCCAGTGGTAGAGGGAATCGTTTGCTCTTTTCTTGTTGATTAATTTAACTTCTCTATAGATTGGAGTTATCAACCCTTTGTCAGATTCATACCATACAAATATCTTTTCCCATTCTGAAGTTTGTCTTTTGGCTTTAATTGTTGCTGTGCAGAAGCTTTTCAGTTTAATTAAGTCCCATTTGTTTATTTTTGTTGTTCTTGCAATCTGATTATTATTTGATCTTTTTATGCCTCTGTGTCAGAACAGGAAATCTTGGTCAGTCCTTCCAAACTGCACAAGTTCAACTACTCCCTGGGGAAATGATCATGCTACACTACCTTGTTGAACATCAAGGGCCCCAGTAAGGACTGTGAGCCCCAAGTATTGCTCATGGGGGAACCAGGTCCTTTAGTTCATTCACCAGAAATTCTCTAACCAAAAAAGTCTTCTTTCACGTTCTGTTCAGAATCCAGCAGTTTGCCTAAGGAATTCAGATGAGACTGCTACATGTCAACCATGTCTTACACAGGGCACACTGGCAGCACCTTGAAAATCAATTTCCCTAGGAAATCTATCTTTTAGAAATGGACCTTACTAATGACAGTGAGAGAATGGGAGGGGCATGTATTTTCCAAAGGGAGACATATATAGACCTTCATATCACTAATTTCTAAAGTCAGACATGATAAATGTTGGTCAGATTGCAATGCACAGTTGCCCAAAGGAGGGAGAAATTAGCTTGGTTCAGGAGGACTAGGAGAGGCTCCCTGTGGATGTTATAGTAGAAGTGACTCTAAGGGTGAATGATTTTGACAAATGAGGGCTGGAGAAGGACACGACAGGCGGAGGGAGTGCAGCTTGAGCAAAGTCGGGGAGGTACAGAAGCACGCTTGCTGAGCAGTGCTCACCATGGGAGTGGAGTCTGGGGCAGGTGAGTGGCTGGAATGGCAGGTTATGGTCTGATGGAGAAAGGTTTTGTGAGCCAGGCTAAGGGACCTTGATTCTGTGCTATGGCAAATGGGCAGAAATCAGAGGTACAAGGTGCTGAGAAAGTGTTTTAGAATGATCACTACAGATGAGAAGACCAGTTTTAAGACTGAAATCAGTGAGATCAAATATAAGGTTAATATGAAAACTGAGGTAGACATTGAGAAGAATCAGATATAAGTACTTGGAAAAAATAGATTGAAGAAACACTTTGAAAGCAGAAGAATGACAGGTGGGGACAAAGGAGAGAAGAGAAATGGACTCTTCCTGGCATCCTGGTTGTGCACTAGAAAATTCTCTAGGTTCCCTCCCCCAAGGGCTTACCACTAGGAATTAATCCTTATTCATTTTTTAAGTCCATTAAGGCTTATGGTATCGATCCTTCTAAGAATTTTTTTATGTATCTGTAGCCCAAAAGATTCATTTCTAATGACAGAATTCCAGGTACCAGTGGGGGAGATTTGGGGGAAGGGGTCTTCTCAAAGATTATTACATAGTTGACTTCCCATCTCTCTTATTTATGAAGCCAGTTGTGTGGTTAAAGCACCCAAGTGCTATGCCTGTAACCATTTTAACCATTTTATTACTGCTTGAAATATGAAATCTGAACTAAACATCCCTATTCTCTTTTTTCTCTAATTTGTATTTTTGCCTTTTTCTTCAGTCTGGAACAAGGAAACCCAGACCCAGAGAAAATGTGTCATAAGTCTGTGACCTGGCATCCATCCAGGTAGGTTTAAACACATCCCAGTAAAATGGCTGTGGGTATGATGTTGCCCCCATACCAGGGACAGCCTTCCCTGAGGCCTATCCAAGGCCACCATGGAGCACACACACATCTTCCCAACCATCTCCCCTGTCCCCAGCATCATGCACTGGAGGACCCCAGGCTCGCAGGGCCACACCACCCACTCTGGTGGGTGCGCCACAGCCATGCTGCCTGCACTCTGCTTCCACGTCTCTGTGTGTGTCTATGTGGTCACTGCAGTCTCCTGGGTAACTCTACATCCAGACGCCCTGAGATGGGTGTCTCCTTAATTCTTTGTCTTTTATCCTGCCATCCGTTTATCCCGAGAATATTTTGCAGAAAGACAAGTAGGCTTGGGGGAGAGAGAAAGAAAGAGATGAGGTGAGAGAGTGGGAGAGGTGGGGGTAGGGGCAGAGAAAGGGAATAAGGAGGGAGGATCCTTGACCTCCCTCAGACTGACTCCCCAGATAAGATCGGCCCTAAAGATAGCTTATTGTTTACCCCAAATTAAAATTTCCTGGCTCTGCAGTCATTGTGTACACAATGAAAAGAAAACCATCACACAAAAGATGCCGTTATCCTCACAGTGGGAACAATCACAGCCAAGCTGACTCTGCTTCAAAAATAGAAGCTAACAGTGCTAAGTCAGGAAATCCCAAACTTTGATTGTCAACAAATGGAATGACTTCTTGGCGGGAGAATAGCTGTAAAGGAAGGTGAGCCGAAAGAGCCCCTCTGACTCTAGGATGGGGCCTGGGTCGCCAGGGAAAGTTCCAGTCTGCACTCCTCTGGGGTGAGCTCACAGCCAGCTGTGCTGACTGAGAAAAATAACCCGTCTAGACATGTGTAGACCCCAGAAGCCCCCTCACCTCACCCCTGCCCAGCTTTGTATCTGTTATCTGATAGGCTTTCAGTCCCCAACTCCCAGGCAGCCACAGAACAGTACCCATCTGTGGCCTGCTAGGAATTGGGCCGCAGACTGGAGGTAAGCGGCAGGCAGCAACTTCATCTGTATTGACACCTGCTCCCTATCACTTTCGTCACTGCCTGAGCCCCGCCTCCCGTCAGATCCGCAGCCGCGTCAGGTCCTCAGGGGAACCTGAACCCTCCTGTTAAGTGCACATATGCTGGAAATCGGTTGTGCCCTCCTCAGGTGAATCTAATGCCTTCCTCTCATCCATGGAAAGTTTTTCTTTCATGAAACTGGTCCCTGGTACCAAAAAGACTGGGGACTGCTGTGATAAGCCACCTCTTTTTCTTGCTTGAAATTAAACATCATCACCAGACTTTAAACTCCACGATGGCAGAAAGTTTGGCCGGTTTTTGCTTTTATTGCATCCTCTGCACACAGCAGGAAGTTTGTATACAGTTGGCACTCAATAAACAGTTGTTGAATGAATGGTCACTTGATTAATTTATTAACCTATTAATTTTAAATGAAAAAATGACTTCCCTGTCTGGCTTCTAAAGGGTATAAGTCCCCAAATCAGAAACTGCCAGATAGGCAACAGAAGACACGATGCATTCAGAAAAATCACTGTTCCTACCTCTATTCATCCTCTGTTCACCTTTGATTCTTGGAGTTCAGGAACAAGGACCCAAGAGATCATGACCCACCAGATGTCCCAACAACAGACATCTCCCTGGTTGTTTCCTTTCAGAGAATAAGCCTGGTGGGGCTGATCAGGGAATGGCATCGTGCGCTGAAAACACAGGCCCTGAGTGGTGGGGCGACACCAGAGCCTCCTCTAAAGGGCCCTGCTGGATCACAGCCTTTGAACAAATCTGAGTGTGTGTTTTCTGATAGCACGGGCACCAGCCACCCCCAAGGACCTCTTTCCTTTTTTGCGGCAGCAATGAAGCGGCCACATGGCTATTGTAGATAAGGTGGCCCCAGTGCATTGTGTATGCAAAGTAGGCTGCACAGGACACAGCACTGAGAGACACTCAGACACATGCCGGCTTCTCTGCACCACGCTGCCCTTCAAGTGGCCCCCAGGTCAATGCGTGTGATTTCCCAGCACTGCACATTCCCCATTTGCTGTGCCTGTCCCTGAACAGCTCCTGCACACTGAAATCACACAATCTGCCAACGTGACCACCATGACTGGGAGAGATGTGAAGTTCCAACGCCAATGTACCATTCCTGGTGGGAATTATGACTCTGTGTGCTGATACCTGCAGACAGCTAACCAAAGGCTCACCTGTGTCTGCTGTGCCCTTCAGGGCACCATGAAATCAGTTATCTACGAACAGGAACTTTACCTTCCAGTGAGGAAGGAGAAATAAATCTTATACTTCTTAGTGATCCTGAGAAAGCAGCGGGCAGCTGCAGAAGAACTCCCCCTCTAAAGATAAGAACAAACTTTATATTCAGCTAAAATAACCTTGAAAAGCAAAAAAAAAAAAGATTCTGTAACTAATAACTATACCCTTGTTTCTAACATCGTAACCATAACTCTGCAGCTGATATTGAACTGAAGAAAAAAAAGGTGTAAAAGAGTTTGGGAAAAAACTTCTCCCCATAACTCAGCATTTCGTGCCTGGAGGCACCTGAGTTCTCTCTGGCAATTATATTCGTGTAAGTGTCTGCCTGTTTTAATTCGCCATTTCTTTGCAACACCAGTACCTTAACCACGAACCACATGCAGCCAAGAAACAAAGCCATGTACTACTGTGCACTGTGGGTGCCACGGTGCGTGCTGGACATCACACTGAACAAAACCATAAGCCCCGGGCAGGCTGAGCGCGCAGGAGATTCTGAGGGTCTACCAATAAGACTCAGGTGTTCACTGTCATCTTGAACTTGCCACACTGGTGTATCAATTCATTTATTCAAAACCAACAGGCCCTTATGGCTTGCAAATTGATGTACTGAGTACTGGGGAGGGATACAAGGATCTAAAACAAGCACTTCTCAAACAATAGGATGTATTCAGCAGGTATCACCTCCTCGCTTTTATCTTGCTAAACCATGAGAAGTGAAAATTAAATCCTGTTGAATGACTTCAATCTGCCTTCCAGCAAGTAAAAGCACAGTCCCTGACACCCAGAGGGAGAAATGAATTGGACACACATACAAAATCAAGGCCAGCAATTAACATCTTAAGCATAGACCTTTAACTCACTGACATTTCTAAAAGCCTGAAAAAATATTAAATATCTATATATACATAGATATAATATAGTATATGGGGAGGAGAGAGAGAGAGCACCATGGGTATAGAATAGGTAGAATAGTAAAGTAATTGAGCTCAGTTCAGACTTAAAAGGCAGACTTCTGAATCTTCCACTTACTGACTCATTAGCTATATGACCTTGGACATGTTACTTTGTGTCTTGCTTTCCTTGTCTATAAAATAATGATAACAGTAATACCTACTTTAGAGGATCGTTGCAAGAATTGAGTGAACTATCACATACGAATGTATTAGGCTTGGCACGTAGAGAGCACTCAATAAGTATTAACTATTCTTGCTTTTTGTTGTTGTTGTTTATTGTTGGCGATTCATTGAGTATACAAAGAAACAGATTACATTGATTGCACGTGTTGGGTAAAGTCCCTCTTATAATTGTGTCCCGTCCCCAAGAGGTGTGTCACACCCCAGGACCCCCTACCTGCTTCCCTCCTTCCCTCTCTCTGCACCCTTCTTCCCCCTCCGTGTACTAGGTCATCAATCTGTGTAGTAGGTCATCCACTGTCCTCATATCAGGCTGATGACATCCTAATGATGACCACTATGTTTCCCTACTGTTGGGCTGGGTTGAGCCTGCAGGAAGTAGTTGCTAAGAAATAAGTCAGTCTCTTGGACCATTACCCATTCTTTTCTCCATTAGTATCCCACCTAGTAGGAACTAATTATCAATGAAAATTCAGAGAAATACAATTCAAAAAACTTTCAGAACCTTTTCCATTAGATGCTGATAAATTATCAAAGGCTTCCTACATAGACAAATAAAACAGAGGAAAGCTATTTCTGCGTGACACTCATAAAATAAGCAAATATAGACTTCAGGAGTTATTAAAATACGGTAGTAGCCCCACTCATTAAATGGATAGCATAGTGGGATAATTTATAAGTGTGGAGTCAAAAATAAAAAATCAAAGATATTTATGAATATAATTATAAGTAAGGAGTTAGTTCTCACAACGTAGCTAGCATACCAGATGACCTGAAAAGGTTCCCACGTTCAAGAAGACAACAAGTTTACTCCAGATCTGCCTGACCTGACGGCATCCTGAGGAACTGTCAGATGAGGATCAGTCTAAGGCTCCACAAAGACACATCCACATCAGCCTCTGCTTTTTCAAGGCCTACCCATGGAAGCTCCTTGATGGGAACTGCTGAGCTGAGATAGACGGGTAAGTGGGGGCTGGCTTTTCTATTTTCTCTTCTGAAGATGCGGGGTTTCTGCTTCAGATCCTGTGTTTGTTCATCAGGGGAAACTCTAATCCCCTGCTGTCTTGCCTCTTTCTCCTTTGGAGGCAACATATGGCTCTGGTGCCCCCCAAGAACAGCCCTTTAAGGGTATAGAAAACACAAAATAGGAGGTCTTTCTCAAGGAAAGGAAAATATCCTAAAGAACATGAGAGGAATCCTTTGTGGAATTTGGTTTAGGGATCACAGTTCAAATTCTTAACTCTCATAGGACAGGCACAGACCGGCCAGTGTTTGAAGAGGAAGTCTCTATTCCTCCTGGGTTTGGTCTTCGTCAGGCTCCTCAGGGTCACTGGGGAACTCAGGTTTCCTAAAGGACACATAGAACTCTAATGACCCTACTGTATTCCCTGCCACTAAGGAAGAACTCAGAAATTCCTCCCCAAAGTGGAAGTTCAAAGACCAATACCATGTCACATGCAATAAGAAAATGTGTCAGGTCTCTGATTCTGTCATTTATTTCTCCATGTTCAGAGTCTCAGTGACAGAAATTATCTTCTTTTTCAAAACCAGCTGTCATCAAAGGCAAAGGAAAGTTTAGGGGAAGAACGAAGTCTTTGCAGAACTGTGCCTTGGCTGGTGAGCACTGCCCAACCGCACATTTCTGGTAGTGATCCATGGGAATCCAAACAAAAAATGTGGTACAGCTGATGAAATATTTGAGAATCTCTGTCCTAACCACCTCATCATCTAACTGGGAGCCCTCTAGTCTCCCCACGCAATCTTTGAAGGACACTCATAGAAGAAAAAGTGAACAGGAAAGTTAAACTAGTTAACTACTATTTGTCAAATAGCCTCAGGTCTCAGCATATAGAATCGACATGGTCCATCTTTGTATTCAGCAATGTATATGGAGTGTCTACTATATGCCAGATGCCATGTCCAGAGCCAAGGACACCAAGGCGAGCAATGCAAGCTGTGTCCCATTCAGGGGTTTCTGCCAAGGTCGGGCTGACAGTGTAATAGAGGAGGCAGGTCAGACACATGCGGGAACACAAGAAATGTTGGGTTGTAGTAATTATGGGAGTGTTCCGGTGTACAGATGGAAATTAGGTTATTTGGATTTCAGGATGTGTTGGGTGATGGAAGCCAGGAAAATATCCTAAAGGAATTAGGATAAGACTGGGAGCTGAGGCTAAATATGAAAAGGTTTATTTATTTACATCCCAAAGTCCCAAGTCAGTCACAGAAGCAGAATTACAACTCGAAAAAGTCGCAACTTGTCCCCGTGCTGTTTTGCTCAGCAGCTGCTTCATTCAGTGCCACACAGCTGGGTAAGGAAGTTGCAGATGGAATCCTGGCAGCCAGAATCTTTTTACAGACAAATGACACTGTGATTTGCCTTGACACCCATTGAAATTTCTCACTAATTTCCAAAAATATCTTGTGTTTGCTTTAAAACAACCAGCCAGGCCCAGACATTTTGGGGAAAACAAATCAAAGAAACAGAGTCATTCCAGCCATCTGAGCAGTCTAGCCCAAATCAGACGGAGAAGAAGAATCACTTACATGCCGAAGCCGGTCCTGGGATACCCAGCAGCTGAGAGGTCCTGACCAAGAGGAAACACGTAGTCTCTTCTCTTCTTTCACCTCTGTTCCTGTTCTTTGGTTGCTTTTCCAACCAGCTGGAGACGAGCAGAGATGCCAGAGAGCAGACACAGCAGCTAAGACCAGGGAAAACAGCTGATAAGTGCCTAAACCGAGACGAATTGTGGCCACCCATTGGCTTCTGACTTTGCTGTTACTGAGGTTTTATGTAAGGAGTTTGAGGGTAATGAGCAAAAGATAGAGCAAGGAAAGGGCTTTTCTTCATTACATTTGTCTCTCTCTCTCTCTCTTTTTTTTTACCCAAAGAACTCACAGGGGGTGGAGAAAGAGTGAACATCTTCTCAAATCAAAGGCAAAATAGGTTCTAAAGCTTCCAAGAGAGAAAATCAGAAGTCCCCGCCCTCTCTCGCAGGGATGTTCAAGTAATCCTATGGATAAATCCTTGATACAAAGACCCCAGAGCGGCACGAGCCTTCAGAGAGAATGGCACGGGGCTGGACCCATGGTACGCCAGTTGATTTGATTTGATCTTGGTATCTTTTTGCTTTTGAAAGTCCCCCTTTTCTTTCTTCGTCCCATATGGACAAAGACTACGGGGACTGTAGTCTATGTGAGGCTTCCATCCTTACAGCCTGTATGTCTCTGGCATGGCTCCGTTCAGCTCATTCATTTCCCAGGCCCTAAGTCCTACAGACAGCCTTATAGCTCAGCAGACGACCTCCTGCCTCGGGGGAATTTGCTGTGCCAAGCTCTGTGTCTTCCCTGGTGACTGTGGTTCAGAAAGAGAGCTAGGACCAGGCCACTAACCCCACCATGGTAAAGCGGAAGAGATGAGGTAAAGAAGCCAACAGCTGTGGTGGGCTCACAGCCATGTGCCCAACTCAAGGATCAGTGCTTCACACGTGTTCTCTCATTCAATCTCACAGCACCCCTGCAAAATACCTACAACTACCCCATTCACAAATGAGGAAATGAAGGCTCAGAAATGGAACCTGCCTCGCTATTGGTAAGTGGCAAAGCAAGATTCAAAACCAGGGGCTGTTAGCCCTGCAAAGCCAGTGCTGCTTTCACATATGATGCGGTGGGCAGTGATGCTAGCTGGGCAGGGAGCCACAGCTGCTGCAGGCAGGTTCTGTTCCAATAGGAGCTACCTTGCTGCTACAGAATGCTCCGCCTCTCCCTGCACCTACAACAGTGCGCAGAAGACCCAGATTCTGCAGGTGTTAGTTACCTGAGCTGCTGGCACATCTCTTCCTAATCCCAGCCTTCACTAGATGAGCAGCCAGCCCTCTAGGTTCCCTGAGAGTCAAGGGCGGCTTCTGGACAGAAAGAAATCCTGCTTGGACCAGCAAGTATCTGATGAACCCCTAATACCGAGAAACTCTGTGCTGGGCACTAGGACTGCAAATATAAGTACAATACAATTTCTGTTCTGAATCATCTTCACATTCAATGCAGGAAACAAACAGACTCTCAGAGAATTATAAAAGAAGTGATAAGTGCCATGTTCCCACAGGCAGGGAACCCAGGGAACCTCCCTCCGGTGGGGAGGAGAGGAGAAGGAAGGGATGCTTTTTCCAGGAAGAAGGAGAAACCAGCAAAAACTGGGCATGAAGAACACCTGAACACACCTTTGAACCTGCAGGTATTTTTTATTTTTATTTTTTAATTTTTTTGTAGTTTCTGGCCAGGGCTGGGTTTGAACCCGCCACCTCCAGCATATGGGGCCCACGCCTTACTCCTTTGAGCCACAGGCACCACCCAACCTGCAGGTATTTTTACGTGGCAGGAGCATTGAGCATGAGAGCTACAGTGGCCACAATGAGACTGCAAAAGGCAGCAGATCAGGAGGTGGTAGGGACTGCTCGGGACATGTGTGGGGGCGCAGACTGGTCTGCTCCTTCCCGCCCTTGCACCTCTGCCCTTGCAGCTCTCTCCTGGGAATGCCCTCTGGACATGAAGGCTAACAAAGTCCCACTGAGCATTCAGGGCTCAGTTCAGAGCTCCCTCTTCCGAGTGTCCCCAGGAGAAGCAGCTCCTTCCACCATGCTCCAGGAACGTTTTGTATCCACCTCTTTATGGAAGTTAACACAGCACTATATACACACTTAACACTCCTCTAGAGTTGTAATGACATGTCTGTCTGCCCAGAAAATGGAATTCTTTGAAAGCGGCAGCCCTATCTTGCTCACCTTTATGTCTTAGTATCTGGCCTGCAATTGGTTTGCTGAATGTACCCAAGTTTGCTGAATAAACAACCTGTGACCCTACCGGCCTGTCAGACCACCCTCTGAGGAAGTGACTAACACCAAACCACCTTTATAACGGACAAAACTTCCCATGGGCAGACAGGAGTGCGCCAGCCTACTGCAGAGTTACCCCCCACCCCGTGAAGCCATGGTGTGGACCCATCTCCTCTTCTACCTTGCTGGCTTGTATGCAGGTAAGGACAGGTCTCAGAGACTTTTACTCTTAGGGACATTGTCACTGGTGCAATATGCTGAGGGCCTAAAAGGGTGAACCATTGCTGAGCATGGATCTGGTACTGCATCTCCTTGGTGTGGAAGGAGTTCTTTAGAATCTTTCTAACTCTGGACTTTTTATTTCAGGGGTCTCCTTGGATATAATTTTGGAGTCAGACAACGAAACTCTGACGGTTCTAGCTGGAGAACCTGCCACCCTACGCTGCAGGATAACAAGAGGGAACTTGAGGAACTATCAGATGAGCTGGTATAAGAAGAATGAAGATAATTCCCTGATTTTAATGTACAAACTGAGCAACAATTCTAATGATGATCCAAGGAACAATTTCAAAGGGAAAATTGATCCAGTAAAAAGTCAACTTATCCTTGACATTCGAAAGGCAACAACCAAAGACGCTGGGACATATTACTGTGCATCTGATATCCACAATGCTACTGTTTTGCTCCCAGTCGACTCAGATACCCTACGGTCACACGGAGGTGGCAGATCCAATGACAAGCCACATTGGGCTAAAATGCACACCACATCTGAGATGAGACCACCACATAACCTCCACAGGAACATCTGATAAGACAGGCCAGGAGCTGAGTTGGGTCAAGGGCCTTATCTTTACAACTGGTTTAGAGGAGCCTTCTTTATCAGTTGAAGAGGACAGAAGTTGTTAGGGTTGATGTGGAGAGAGACCAAGGGGGCCTGCACCTGCCTCTCACAGACTCCTGAGGAAAGGTTGAAAATAACAGCTTTCAATACTGAATCAGCGCTCTCATTGTGCAGGCAGGCTGAGATAAACAGGACTTTTACTGTCATGAGTGCCGTAGCTCATCGCAGGCTTTATTGTGAAAGTGCGTGTGTGCATAGACTAGATAAAGCAAGGATGGTTTTCCATTACCATCCTAATCAAAATTTCCAAGCCTATTAAAGATAGCTTTAACTCTTACCCTGTGAAGAAGGATGAATGGAGTCATTTTCGGGGATGTTTCCATAATGATTTCAGGTATTGAATGTTTTATATCTTCCCTTAGCTACAGAGCAGTCCTGGGAACCTGTGGGGGTGGGAAGTAAGAGGTAATGCGCAGGCTTTCCTCATGCTGAGAGAGATCTTGGAGACAATGACTTGTGGCAATGTGGGATTTCTGTGTGGGCATCAGTCAATTAAATAATAATAAACAGATTCCTGAGTCCTGAGTTGAAATGGGAGAGCCAAGAAGGTTTGGAACTACAGGGAGCCAAGGCCTGGAGAAACCCACCAAGCATACTCAAGGCAGGGGGCTTAAAGATCAAACATTGAAGAGTCATCAAGGGGAGGGCCTTCCTCCTACTGGCTCTCAGCCAACTCTTTGTTCTGCTTATGTATCTGTCTGGAACCCCCTCTCCACATAAGGTTGGAAATCAAGCATTAGGACACAGAGCAGACATAAGTGTGAAAACTACAACTAAAAGTCAACTCTCCTGAGGCTTTCTAGTCAATATTTCCTTCAATATAGTATCATCCTCATCACATGATTTTATAGGGCACTGACTGTATTCATGGTATTGGGATAAATCATGAGAATAGAAAAAATCCTAAGGCAAGTTCTATTCTAATTTCCATTCCCATCAATGTGTTTGTAATTTCTTTTTAAAGACAGAGCATTAGAAATTACAATGGAGGACTACAAAAGAATATGAAAATACTATACAACAGTGCGTGTTACTGATTCATGCACAGAAATCTAGGAGTTCATGAAAGGACCAATCACTATGGGGAAAGTTCCCTAGAAAAGGTGAGGCTTGAATGAGGTGGGGCCTGGATAAGTGAGAGGAGAAGGCTGTTCCAGGGTGAGCATACTAAGGGTCTATTGTTACACAACAAATAACCTCAAAACTTAAAGTGTCAAAACAATATTTATTATCTCACAGTTTCTATGGGTGAAGAGTCCAGGGGTGACTTAACTAGATCCTCTGATTCAAGGTCCTTCATCAGGCTGCTATCAAGGTGTTGGCTGGGGCTATAGTTGTCTCAGGATTGACTGGAAGAGGACCCACTACAAGCTCACTCTTGCAGATTTTGTCAGGCCTAAGTCCTCACGTGGGCATCCCCAAGGGACTTCTCAAAACATGGCAGCTTGCTTCCCTGAGAATTCTGAGGAAGAGAGGGCATCCAAGCTGAAAGACATAGTCTCTGTGTAACCAAATCTAGAAAGTGACAGTCCATCACTTCTACCATATCCTATTTGGTAGAAGCAAGTCAGTAAATGCAGCCCACATTCAAGGGAAGGGATTACATGAATACCTGGAGGTGGGGACCATGGGGCCACCTAGAGGCTGCTTACTACAGGACATTAACGCAGTGGAGCAGGGTAAGAGAGGGCTCAGAAACTCTGGTTGTCACCAAATTGTTTAAAGAACTCTGACTGCAAGGCTAAAGAGATATGATTTTATTTTATAAGCCCCAGTACTTCTCAGACTTTATTGTCCATACAAAGTACTTGGAGAGATTGTTTCCAAAGCAGATTTTTGAGCTATAATGATTCTAATTCAATCTATCTGGAGACAGGCTCAGAAATATGAATTTGTTGTGTACAGTACCCTAACTGATTCTGATCCAGCTGGTCTAAGGACATGCTCCGAGAAATTCTGTAAACAGAAGAGGAACTGCTGATTTTGATTTTTTTTTTTTCAAGACAGAGTCTCACTCTGTTGCCCAGGCTAGAGTGCCGTGGCATCAAGCCTAGCTCACAGCAACCTCAAACTCATGAGTTCAAGTGATCCTTCTGCCTCAGCCTCCCAAGTAGGTGGGACTAACACAGGCTCCCACTATAAGAACCTGTTAATTTTTCTATTTTTAGTAGAGTTGGGGGTCTCACTCTTGCTCAGGATGCTCTCAAACTCCTGAGCTCAAAGAAACCTTCTGCCTTGACCTCCCAGACTTCCAGGATTACAGGCACAAGTCACCACACTTGGCCTTGACTTTTTAATATAAGGAAGCTGTGCCCAAATTCTCCTGCCTTGACTACAGAGAAATTGACATCAGATGCAGTCAAGGCATCTCTAGAATAATGGATCCACCTGAATATTTGAATCTCCTGGGGAAAATCTTTGAAAATACTAATGTATAGGATATATCCCCCAGAGATTTTTATTGAATTGGTGTGGGTCTCTGGCTTCCTAGATAATTCAACCTTTTCCCTCTCCTATAGCCCTTCCCTCCGCCTGGGGGGGAAACCACTGGTCTTAAGGCCTTGCTATTCCAAGTATTGTAACCCAGCCCTCTTTCCCCTGCCCTCACCTGTCCCCTGCCCTCTCCAGCCCATTTCCCTCCTCCTCCCTCCTCCCCCCAGAGTTGACTCGAGGAATAAGGCAAGTCCCTCCTCCCCCCAGGGTGGCGGAGAAAGTGCTTCCCAGCCACGGTTCCCAGGCTCCCTCCTTCCCCCTAGGGTTGCCAAGAACAAGCTTCAGGTACAAGGAAGAAAAGTCCCAAGTTTCACAAAACCCCCAAGTTTTCAGTAGATAAACAACAGTGGAAAACTCACCGAGACTTGATTAATTACTGTTGTATAACCATAACCATTGTGATATGAGATGTATCCATTGTTAACCAAAGCTGTATTAATTATTGTTCCATTGCTGTATCCATGACTACCGGAGTTGTAACCTCCCCTTAACCAGCCACGTTTGGCTTCTGTAATATGCTTGCCCAAAGCCTATAAAAGGCAACTCACCCTCTCACCTGGGCTGCTGACTGACTCTCAGAGCAGCAGCCCCTGCAGCAGGTAAAATAAATTACCAATTAACTAAACTAAGTGGGGGTCTGACTCTATTTTTCCAGGTTTCCTAAGAGAATGAGGGTAAACCACGAACAATACAAAAGTAATAGCTGGTGTTCATGGCATTCATCTGGCTTTTGGATTTCTACAGAAACACTTGGTAGGTCCTTAAATGGCCCTGTCTCCCCCTAAGTCTGAGGCTTCAGGCATTGTACAAAAGGCCTCCTCAATTACCCACCAGCAAGCTCAGGAATTACTTGAATTTCTCCAGGTTTTCAACCTTAATTCTTATTTGGATTCTTTTTTCATTTTTGTCCCTCCTCCTTGCTCTAGAGTTTGTTTTTCATGCTCACCTCTTGCCCATCTCATGTTCTGAGTTGCCCCACCCAACATGGGTCAGAACTTCCTGTCCTATCCACCTTGCAGGCGTAAGGGTGCACTAGATACATATGTTCTCATGTCTCCTGTCCTTCTTCTTCCCAATAATCAGACTAAATCAGACACTAATGTGTTATGTTATTTTTTCTTGCTTAACCTTGAGTTGAAGGTGTTTGGCCCAGGACCCTGGGTTTCATCACGTAATGGTTTACCCTCATTCCACTAGTAAAGGCAATTGAGAGTTGGCTAAATTTATATTATTTTGCCTCCATTGTTCTAGTTCTGTGATTTTTATCCATCATGAGAAGGGCTCACTTGAAAGAATTCAGAGCAGTGAAGAGAAATCCCAAAAAGTGTCTGCCAACCTACTAAAAAGTCTGAATCCACCTGTCAGAAGATGGGAGGGACTAGGCCTGCCCCTCCCACCAGGCTCTAAGCAGGAGACTTCATAGGCATGCTGTCAGCTAGAAACAGAAGCTTCTTATCTGATGGCCAAAGGCAGCAAGGAGGAGGAGTCCTGTGTCCAAGTGCCATCAGCTAGCTGCACTTGCAAACAGGTCATCCAACATGGCGGAACCATGATTAAGAGTGAGAGGCAAGAGAAAAGAAGGAAATCTAAGACCACGTAAGCATGCCTCTTCCCCTGCGCCAGAGGAGGCCACATCCAACCATCGAAGAGAATGTTATTTCTATCACGCAACGCATTGAATATTCTGAAGGTGTCATAACCTTAAAAAGTGACTCATTACACCCTCCTGAAAGTTCCCAGGGATGGTATAGGTAGATTCCAAATAAGGAAATGGACTCAAAGAAATTCAAGTCGTGACCTTCATTATGAACAATTAAGATTTTAAACAGAAAATTAGAATCATTGAATTTGAAAGCCAAAAGGATCTTAAAGGTTAAGCAGGAATCTCTCCATTCAATTTACATGTTCATTAAATATTGATTGAATAAATTATCATCCAACCTCAATTTAAATATCTTCAATGACAGTTTTTATTTCAAAAAATCATTTCCTATACCAAATTGAAATCTGCCTCCCCTTAACTTTCTATCTTTGTATTTGTTATGCCTGCTGGAGCAACACAGACCGAGTTCACCTTCACATATTCAAATATCTGAAGATAGCTATCAAGTCCAACCATTCCTCATGACTGTCTAATAAATTCTAAGCTCCTTAGGGAAGAATCCAAGTTCAATATATTTTCCTGTACCATTCAATTCTTAATAGAGTGACTAACATGCTGTGGGTAGTCAATAAATATGTGTTGAACACATGAATTAATATCTGTGCCCACCTAACCAAAGTTTCTGTTTAGCTGTCCCAAACGTTTTTCACCTAAACCCCAAGACTTAAATCACTATCTTCCTTGCAAATATAGTCCTTTTCTAAAGTCCCCTATCTCAGTGAATAATACAATCATCTCAGACCATCCACTGCTCTCCATCATCCACTACCATCACCCTGGTTTAAACTACCATCTTCTTCTTGGAATTAATATCTATATCTTTTTAAATAAGCTATCTGCTTCTAATACCTCCCAATATGTCTTCCCCAAAGCAGCCAGAGTATTCTCCTCAAAATACCAATATGATTATTCCACGTTCCTGATTAAAAATTCTTCAGCAACTTTCCATTGCTTATAGACGTAATACTAAAATCCTTAAAAAACCTCTAAGACCCGGCACAGTCTGGCCCCCTTCTGCCTGCTCTGCCACAACCCTTACTTTCCACATTCCTGTCAAACTTGTCTTTTTCCAATTACTTGAATATACCAGGTGCCTCCAACCCCAGGGCCTTTGCACATATTATTCTCTCCCTGTGGATCACTCCTCCCAACTCCTCAACACCTGTTTAACTCCTACTCATCTTTTAGATCAAAGTCATCTACATATTAATTCTTCAAAGTCACCTTGGGACTCCTGACAAGTTCAAGTTTGGGGGCTTTTAAAATGCTTTCATATATAAGTTTGTAATATTCCATTAATTTGATAATGCCTACTTCCCCACTAGTTTGTAGGCTCTGTGAAATCAAGGACTATCTCTGGTTTTACTTGTCATCAAACCTGACAAATTGCATAAACATAGCTCCATGAATAAATTGCCCAGAATTTGGTCATCATTATAGACTCTGGCTTGCAGTAGGGCCCCCAGACATGCCACATTCTGGTTTTTAAGCGGTCTTGGAGACTCCAACATCACCCTAAGCTGAAGTCTAAGACCTCTCAGAGGTACTAGTTTTCACCCCTTCCGTCTGGCCCTTCATTCTTGGGCACAGAGAACAACTGAACAGGGTCAGAGGGGGCTCGGCAGCTCCCACATAGGGACCCTGAACAGGTAAGTAAAACCTGCCCAGAGACTCTAACCGGCTATGAGGAAATTAGGGGGCTTGATATGATTATTATTTTTTCAGCGACTCCTGGCTAGGCTTATGATGAGCCCTTTTGGTGTTTTTATTTTGTGTGGCTATTTTCAGTAGCTATATTATTAAAATGCACAAGTCTGTAATTACAGAGATGCATATTCTCATCCCTCAAATATGTACTGAGCACGGACAATACTCCTGGTGCTGTGCCACATGCTGAGTTACAAAAGCAACCAAAGCTCAGTTCCTGTCCTCCAGGGGCTCTTTGTAGTGGGAGAAGCAGACAGGAAAATAGACACTTACGGATAGAGAAAGGAGCAAACAGTACTGCAGACGGAGGAAGGGAGCGAGGGCCTGGAGCTGGGGAGGGCATCCCAGAGGAGGGGACGTGCTCCTTCAGAGAACATGCGCTCCCCTGAGCAGGCTGCACTTATGGGGTCCTCAAGATGGGCCAGGGAAGAAGAGGAGCATCTCAACAGCACACACACATCTCAAAAGCCTTTGTCCAAGATGGTTTCAGTGTTTACAAGTTAATACCAATAACTGAAAATAAACTGAAATGTGATGGAAAAGACTGAGCCCTAAACCAGACACAATCAATCTCTCTTTGTGGGGAAACGACTGTGTACCAGAGCTTTCATAGGGGCTCTGTAACCACAGGATGCAGCTAATTCCCTGCCAAATAAAGCTTTGATATTTCTAAAATGCAGCCATTGGATACACATGAAACAGACCAATTTTCAACAGACTGAAGATTGAAAATTAAGAAAAGCAAAGAGGGCAGGGCATGGTGGCTCCTGTCTATACACTCTGGGAGATTGAGGCAGGAGGATCCCTGGAGGCCAGGAGTTCAGGACCAGCCTGAGCAAGAGGGAGATCCCCCATTTCTACTAAAAATACAAAATTAAAAAAAAAAATAGTGGGGTGTGGTAGTGCACACCTGTAATCCCAGCAACTTGGGAGGCTGAGGCAGGAGGATGGCTTCAGCCCAAGAGTCTGAGGCTGCTGTGAGCTAGGCTGACTCTACTCAGGGCAACAGAATGAAACTCTTGAGAAGAAGAAGAAGAAGAAGAAAGAAGAAGAAGAAGAAGAAGAAGAAGAAGAAGAAGAAGAAGAAGAAGAGGAAGAGGAAGAGGAAGAGGAAGAGGAAGAGGAAGAGGAAGAAGAAAGAAGAAAGAAAAAAGGGGAGAAGGAAAGAAGAACATTGCTTTCTTGAATAATGATGACTCCCTTGAACTCTTTGTTATTAAAGAACCATTTGGCACTGCTGGGCACTGACCTCTTTCCTCCCATGCCACTAATGGAGACTGTGGAAACCCAGAGAGAGTATTAAGGAAGTCACACGCTCTACTGGGAGGCAAACAGTGCTGGTGGGGCTGGCAGTGAGCTCTCACTTTGGTGTGTTCTTTGATTTCATTTGGTGTGAAATAGCAAGATTTCTTCTCAGATATGTCAGCACCTTGTAACCTCCTTGATCTATAAATCAATCTGGGCTAGATTGAGTCATTTTGTTCATGGAGTTGTTTTTAATCGAAGCAGGAGTAAAATTTTTCTCCTGTGAAGTATAAAAAAGCAATTCCGCTATAAACTGAGCAGTTCGGATTCTGCTTTCTGCTTCTCTAGAGCTATCTATTCCGAGAGCTCTGGAAGAAAACAGCCATCACATTCATGTCAACTTTCCATATTTTCTTCTTTGTATTAAGTCAACTCGGGTGTGGTAACAATAGCGCCAGGACCTCAGTGGCTTCCAGCAGTAAACATTTGCTTACTGCTCCTGCTTTTACTACACATTGGTGGCTCCAAGTTGGCTGCTAAGCTCTGCTCCCTGTGTCTTCCCATTCCAGAGCCCAGGCTGAAAGATAAGTCACTATCTATGACACACTGTTCCTATGGCACATAAGAAAGAACAAGGGAGCTGCTAGCAGAAACTCGAGATGGGCCAGGCACGGTGGCTCACACCTATAATCCTAGCACTCTGGGAAGCCAAGTCAGGTGTGTCCCTTGAGCTCAGCAGTTCAAGACCAGGCTGAGCATGAGCAAGACCCCATTTCTGGTAAAAATAGAAAAATTATCCAGTGGTTGCGATTACAGTGAGCACCTATCGTTGCAGCTACTTGGGAAGCTGAGGCAGGAGGATCACTTGAGCCCAGGAGTGTGAGGTTGCTATGAGCTACCATGCCACAGCACGGCTCAGCAGCCAACTTGTAGCCACCAATGTGTAGTAAAACTAGGGCATGGAGTGAGACTGTCTCAAAAAAAAAAGGAAGGAAGGAAAGAAAAGAAGAAATAAAAAGGAAAAAAAAGGAGACTCAAGATGGTTTTTAAAGCTTCTGCTCAGGCACAGCAGACATCACGTCTGCTCACACCCATTGGCCAAGGCCCTCCACAGCCAAGCCCACCCTGAGGGACGTGCACCCCTCCCACAGAAGGCTCTGCAAGGCACACGGCAATGGGTAGGGATTGATCATCCTTGTGCACAGAAGGAGGGATCAAATACTTCAGAATAATAATTATGGCCTACCACACCCTCTGAGTCCACCATGTAATTTATCTTCATTATGGGGAGTTTCTCCTGATGTCAACTAAAAAGGAAATTTTTTTTCCTTCTTAGAATCATTGCAAAACTCTGGGGCAGTTATTTGCCAAATTGTTCTTCCACTCTCCCTCAAGATGGTAACAGTTGTTATACAATTCAGAAGAAGTCTGTGTCAGATAATTTTGGCAAAAGCTACATGGTAATAGCCCCCTCTTAAAAGTTACGGTTATTACCATATTAACTGCTCTGGGAACCCCTGCTGTAAAGATGCCTATTTTAGGGACTGAGATCACAGAATTCTTTTTGAAATGGCACACCCATTAATACCTCACGAAATTTTAGAGGCAAACACTGTCCCACAGGACTATGGGGGGGTCAGTCAGCTGGATTCCTGCCGTTTCCCCTCTTCTGAGCTTCCAGATTGAAGGACGCCCAAGGATGACATTGAGAAGAGGTGTGCTGAGGCCAACGAGTCTGGACAGGCCTCCAGAAGGACACTCGCATTTTTGCTAAGACCAAACTCAACATCAGGAATCTGAAAATGCTATTCAGATACCAATCTTTGCCTACTGATTTAAGTATAAACACTTGGCATTGGCTTTGTATCCCTTCCTTTCTTTACACAACAAATACCTCTTGAGTCCTACTCTGTTCCAAGTACTGAGCCAGGCACTGAGTACACGCTGTGAACAAAACAGATGTGGCTCCTGCCCTCGTGAATATACCAGTTTAAAGTAAGAGGAGACAGACCCAGGTAAATAGCTGGTGATCTCACAGCCTCCCAGTGGGGTGCTACACTGTCGGCCCCCCTTCCTTCTCAGAATGCTTCCCACACTTAGCTTCTGAGATGCCATACTTGCCACGAGTGTCCTCTACACCACTAGCAGCTTCATCTCAGTCCCCTTTGGTGGCCCATCCTCCTCTATCTAGCTTCCAAGTACTAGAATACCCAGGGCTCTTGCCTGGACCTCTCTTTTCTGTCTCCCCTTAAGAGATCTCATTCATGATCCTGGCTTTGCATTATATGTGCACTCATGACTCCCACATTTGTGTCTCCAATGCAAAACTCTCCTCTGAGGCTACAATCGCTCCCCCCATCCCACCTCCTTCAGTTGAATCACTTACCTCTCTTATTTCATGTGTTTTCTCTTTAGCCATGAATGTTTGGATACCTCCTTCATCCTCCTCCTAATTTATACGCCCTCAAGGGCAGGAATCTTTGGTCTGTTTCATCTTCAGCTACTGCAGTGTATTGCATAGTAACTGTTTAATACCTGATTATTGAGTTCAATGTTTGAACCAAATTCTTGCTTTAGGGATCACTGATATACAGATGTAACAAAAGGGAATATTTCATTTAAAGAAATAGTGCCTCATCCTTCAGCATTTCCAAATGAACACCCTCAAATGAGAGAACACACACATATATTGGCATGAGGTGAATATTTAAGTTTAAAAATGCTAAATCGAGCCAGTATCATCCCTTGTGGTCACAGAAACTGCTCAAACGTTTTATAAATTGCCAGCACTCCCGCTCCCCATCTGGCGATGCTGCCGCGTAACAGCCATGGATGACTTACTCTTCACAATACCCTTCACTTGGATCTGAAATGAAAAGACAAAAAGAAGACAAGGGACTTGGGTAAAAACTCTCCCACCCCTCCAGAGTAACTGTTCAGTCGCATAATGCTGACTCCTCAGTCCAGACTCAGGGCCAAAGAGGAGGTCAGAAGAGGAAGACTCCCCGGATTGCAGAAAGATGTTTCAGCAGCAGTTCTAATAATAGCATGTGGCAACTGCACCTCTGGCCCTTCATCTGAATTTTAATGCTGTTCCTTTCCAAGCCTCTCCCAAGGCCTCTTCCATCAGTCAAAATCGGCGAGGTTTCCTAGTGTACTTAGAAGAAAAGTGAACTGATAGAGCCTAAGTATTGCCAGAGCAAAGCTGAGAGCCTTTTTATATTGCTGATCGTCTGAGTGAGTCAGGGTCCCCGATCACCTCCCCAGGAGGCCCCGGATATAACGTGGCTGTGGTTCCCTTTGCACAGCTCCCACGTGTGTGTACAGAGAGGCTGCCTTTCCTCATCCTGGTTACCTTAGAAGTTTGTCCTCAGCACATACTTGAAGCTCAGTGTTGAGCCTATCAAAATAAGAGGAAGACTGTTCAGAATTGTATCTTTTCTGCAAAAATAAACATTTCTCAATGGCCAAGGTACTTTAAACTATATTTTCTTTCTCCACTAGTGTCCATTCCCTATTGTATTTCCCAGGATATATAGTTTATCCTATAACATTTACTAACGAGGAGTTCCCTGGGCAAGCAGTGGCATTAGGAGTTTCTGCTCGGCACTTGGTGTCTGTCCAGCTGCCTCCCCAATCATGTGGAGCGTCAACACAAACACAGCATGTTTGTGAATAAAAGCAACTATCAACCTAGCACACTGCAGCTGTGACTCTCAGCTCAGCCTCTGGGTCGCCAATCTGAGACTTGAGCTGGCACTCTTAAAAATAAGGTATTCCAACAAAGACAGATCATTGTCAGTTGAATCTTCCACAAATCCTCTTTCCCTGGACCATTGGCTTCCATCTTCTTGGCATGTGCCGTTCCCTGTGCACCTTTTGTTATCCTCCATCCTTGGTTTCTCCCCTCAGCCTGGACACCGCGGCTGGGTTAGATTGATACTGTGTGCTCTGTCCAATGTCCTGTGCTTTCACGCACGATTTTATTTCAGTTTGATGGATGCCGAGGTTGTTCATCACGCAAGGGCAGTCTCGCCGCAGAGTGTGTCCTTAGCCCTCCTACCTTGTGCCTTCCCAAGTTCCCACAGTCACTACTCAGTTATGCACGTGTGCTGACTCTCAGACCACTTTGCAGTTAACGCCCTGCCAACTGGATGGCTTGTATTTCTAGTCAATGATCTTTTCATTCACTCATACTAAGCATTCATTACACCGCTCAATGTTAAGAGCCCTTTAACTTGTCATATACATGATGCATATAACAGCCCTTGCATTCTAAACTAGGCTTTGCCACAGCAATATAGGGGCACTTAGAAAACAGCCACTCTTAACTGTGGTGTCTCTGGTGAATGTTATAAATAAACTGTATTTACTCCAGTCTTTGCGGCTATACCTGTCTCCACTCCCCACTGAATACCTATTGTAAACCCCACATAACCAAGGAGAATGCCTGTGAGACAGGTTGTGGCTACAGGCAGCAGCAGGTGTAATGTGGGCCCTTGGGGCATGGCCAGGACACTGGGTCATAGTGGCCAAGCCACTATAGGGTCAAGATCCTGCTCAAATACTGTACTAACTCTCCTGCTTCAGGGTTGAAGACCTCTCTTCTTCGAGTCCCCAGAGCTACCCTCAGGGCCACTTTTTTATTTTTATGTCTTCATAGCTGCCTCCCCAAAATGCCCTGCAGTGGTTTTGTTTCTCTCTCATTGTTTCCCTGTTAGCTCTGACCCCAAGTTTCCATATTCATTCAGCCTGGCTCCTCTTTCCTCCCAATCACTAAGCAAAAAGTAGCAGATGGATCAGCTGAGAGCCCAGGAACTGGGAGGGCCCTGGGGAACTGGATGATACAAGTTTTTGTCTCTGACTGTGCCCCAGAGGGCCAGACCCACCACCCTCTGTCCCAAGGAGAAAGGGGGTGCATCCAGTCCATCTGTCCTCTCTCTCTTCTGGCATCACAGACTCAGCCCACAGGACAGGGTCATCTCACTCTCTCTCCTGCTGAGCCAAGTAAGGAGAGTGTCCCTGCCAGACAAGCTCCCGCAGCTCTCTCCTCTCCCTCTGCCCTTTATTTGCTTCCCTGTGGGAGATGAGCAGGAGTTTCCCGAGGGTCTTGGGAGAGCCCAGTTATGTCACTGCCCTGTGCCCTGAAGGACACATGCATGGCAGCTGGAGGGATCTAAGATGTACATAGGAAGATCTTAATTCCACAGAGGTACAGTTGCAGCTGCCAAATTTGAGCTCCCTATCAGCACTAAAGCATCCGCATTCGACTTCTTCCTAAGTCCCACCACCAAAGCATTTGTGTTCTCCCTATCCCTGAGCTATTCCCCAGCCCACTCCCAACCAAGAACCTTGAGCAATATTCTTTTCTCCATTTCAGAGGAGAGAAGTGGGAAGTGCCTTTTCGTATAGCAGGGAATACTACAAAGTGGGAGGGGCTTCTGTTCAGGCCCCTTTTAAACTAATTACCCAACTGTTCCCAGTGCAGGCTTTATATTTTTTTTCCATTTTTACCTTTCTCAGGATATTGTCAAACAGAAGTACAAAATTACCATTTTTGTGTTTTTTATTTTTCATAAATTGGCTTCAACAACCAAAGATATAAGATTAGTCTATTATTGCATGAATACCTCTGTTACTCTGTTACAGTCTTCCAGCAAGCAGGAAAATCAAAGTGGATTTCCAGGGACAGCAATAACTTTAAATTCTACCCACAGCTCTCTCTGCGGCAGCGGATCTTGACTGGGAAATCTGCAATTCCAGGAGAGCAGAAGGTAATCAACCTTCCTCCAAAAACAGGTGGCCACTTCAGAGAGCTGGACACATTTTCACTCTTAATGACAGGTCTCCTCAGACTACTATGGTCTGCTGTGAGCTTGGGGATTATATGACAAAAAGCAAAATGGAGGAAGGATGGGAGGGAGGGAGGGAGGGAAGGGAGGAAGGAGGAGAAGAGAAAACAAAGTTGAAAAATAGAAAGAACCCGTCACCCGTCACTCTGTAATCTGGTGTGCTACAGGCTCGGTTCCAGCTCTCTCTGTCTCTCTCTGTCTCTCTCTCTCTCTCACACACACACACACACACACACACGTGCGCAGAGTGATCTGTTGTCTAGCATAAGAAATCACAGCTAGTGGACCCTCCTGGCTGAATTCCACCTCTCAGAAGGGAGCTAGATAGGACAGAATTCAGATCTGAAAAGTCAGGGCAGAATTAGGAGGAGGAACCAACGACACAGACTTAGCCCGTTTAACTCTGCACAGAAGGGCTCAGAGGGTAAGGATGCTGGCACCTAGCGGATACTTAGTACGTGCCCCCTAAGTGCCAGCACACTGAAGAAGCAGAAAGGAACGGAAAGACAATTGGTGCTACCCTGGGCCCTCACAGCCCTAGTCTGTGAAAAGCCAGCCGTGAGACTCACCAGGCAGGAGAGCTATGGGCCCCCCACTGCGTATGGAGGAAGGGCAGGAGCAGAAGCCCCACAGACCCTGATCCCACAGCAGCCCTTGTGACCACAGGAGACACCTTTGCCTTGTCCGCCGGGGGACACTGTAACAAGCCTTTACTGCCCTATAATTCTTCTCTCTTATTACACAGTGGTTTTCAACCCCGCCTGAACATCAGAATACTCTAGGGAAGTTTTTAAAACTCTATTGCCAAGAACCCACCTCAGACTAATTAAATCAGACTCAGGGGGTGGGGGTCGCACCCAGGTTTCAGGGTTCCTGGAAACTCGGCAGGAGGTCCCAATGTGGGACCAAGATTGAGAACCACTGCATGGAAGTAATCGTCCTAATTACCTCCCCAGCTTTCCGCTGCCTCCCCATTCCGCGCATCTAAGCTTTTATTTCCTTTTTATTTTTAGTTTGTTCTACTTTGTCCTTTCAGTAGATAATTCCTATAATACTCCATTAAATCTTGCTTCATGCATGAACTTCGTCCTTTCTCATTTAACTTTCATTGCCCGCTCCACTTACGCCATCTTCCCATTATGTTTGTTTTGTTCCGTGTTTTCTTTAGTCCAGATCAACGTTTACAGGGCACTTGCTATGGGCAGAGTACTACAGTAGGCACTTAACTGCTGCTAAAAATTACATCTAGTGCAATAAGATTTTCCATTAAATCCTGCGCTATGGTTATAGGCTCTTGTCTTACGGATGATTGGCATTTTGGCAAAGTATATCTGTCTTCCTAGGAAGCAGCTGCCTTGGTGTATAAAAACAAGATCCAAAATAAATAGATTGCAACAAAAAAATTAAAGCAGCATTCACAAATATGAGGCAAAGAAGCACTACCAGCAGTCTGAAGCTAAATATCAACATCTCCCCTGCCAAACTCGTGGCGTCCCTGTAGGAGGAAGCTGTCGCTATTTGCAACAGAAAGAAAAAGGACCCAGAATGTCTGTATAACTAGCAAGGCTGCTCTCTGGCAACATGGACATCTGGTGATTTAGGTTTATTTTATTTCCGTTCCTCTCTTCTTCATTGTCTGCAGGCCCAAGGGCACACAGGCCAGCGGGTTGAGATGTGTAAGAAAGGGCCAGTAGGTGGTCCAGAGCAGAGTGCTTCAGCCCCCAGGAAGCCATGCATGGGCTGTCCTGCTGCTCAGCTGAGAGCAGCCCTGGAGTCCCAGAACCACAGGCCCTGCAGCTGCCCGGTCTCAGCGGCCCCCTGAGAGCCCAAGACATTGCTTTCCCCACAGATCCAAGGCCAGCACTGAAAACACCACTGAAGCTAATGGATGCTCGCCAGACGGTTGGTTGAATGAATGAACACAAGACTCCCCCAGTGAAACTACCCGTGGGAGAGTCCATGGCACTGAAAAGGAAGGTGGATCCCACACCGGGACCCCTGTCCCCTGATACTCTGATACAGCTCCTCAATTTCTCTGTCTTCCTTTTGCCTTTCTTTCTTTTTTTTTTTTTTAGGAATCAAGCCAGACACCTTGTTAGAGCTACAAGAGCTAGAGACATTTGTTCCTTTTAGAAGAAGCAAAAATGTTTTCAGTGCCAAATGCCTGAGCAGGAGGTGAATAATTACATTATGTCCTGATATAAAAGGAACCAAGACAGCTCCCTAACCTTTGTATGCCGACAAGGAGACTTCTAAGGCCCTGATCTCCGGCATGCTTTTCCTGGTAGAGCTAAGAATTCAAGCAGACAATTGTCCCTGGAGATTCTCAGAGCCACAGTGAGAGAGGAGGGGATTTATCAGTGCTGTCCTATCCATGGTGCCACTGCTCTGCCTCTAGGTGGGACACGCCTTGAAGCCTGGGTCACCTGAGCACCAGCACAGCTCTAACTTAGATTACAAGGTATACTCACGTGCCTAATTTCATGACTACCAGCACCACATGGAGCAGGGTCATTCCCATGTTATTGTCCAGGAAACCAGAGGCCTAGAGAGTTAAGTGCCTTGCAAGTAAGAGGTGGAGTTACATGCAAACCCAGATCTTCTGAGTCTAAACTCAGTGGTCTACACGGCAAGCTGCCACTTGGCCACTACAGTGAGCAATGAGGAAAGGGGACCCCAAGTTCCAGGACCCCTTCCACCAGTATCCTATGTAATATTCTCTCTGAGGCTTATTTGAGCAGATAGGGCTGCCCAGCTCCCTGCCTCTCAACAGTCTGTACAAATTCAAAGAAATGTGAGTTCAAGGAACTCATTTAAAGAACAGGAAAAGCAACTTTCTGCTCAAGGTTAAGGTAAGTGAGGGCTGAACCGTGGATCAGAAGACTTGCTAAGTTTTCCTCCACCTTCAAGTCATTCATTCTTCCTTCTGTTCCCAAGGAGGCCATAAACACATCTTCCTCCGCCACTGTTTAATCTGCTGGCTAATTTGTCTGCTGCTCCCAACCAGCACCTTGGCCCTGGAAATGAAATATTAACTGCATCAGCCTCACAGCCATCTCCAGCCATCTGACGCTAACAGAAAAGCAGGAAAGCTCGTGGTGGTTTGTGCATTAGGGCCGGCAGTGCCTTTCTTAACTCCCCGCTGTCTGGTAGGGCTGAAGGCAGACGTTGCTGTAAAGGCGAGGGCTGTTTTTAGCACGACAGCCCAAAGACCTGGGGTCCTTCCTGTGGCTGTGATCACGGGAACCAGCTTCTTACTGCTCTTCTTTCGCTCTCGCGTATACTGGACAGCAACTTGCTTTCAGGTGAGACATCCCATGGGCAGAAGAAATCCTTTCACTTCTGTGAGCATTTGTGAAGACCAGCATGGGTTCAACAGGTGCCTCTGGAGGATTATACAGGAGATAAAAACAGACCAAATAACCAGTGAGACAGCACTTATAAATCATAGAAAACCATATACAATGACAGCTTCTGAATTTCTGCAGATAAAAGGCTGAGGATAGAAACTGGGTTGGAAGATGCCATAGGAACTCGCCCTGAGGCTGTGATTTCATAACACATAAGACTGGGAAAGACATGAAAGAATGGGAGTCTGATGGAGATGAGGGGGGAGAAGAGATAAAGCCCCCCCAGTCCACTCTCACCTCTCCCAGGAACTCAGATATCATTATTTTTATAGCAAGGAGAACATTAACAAACAGTTAAGCAATGAGCCAAGTGTTTGCAAGTAGAATGTCATTTATTTCTCTCAGAGACACTCTGAGTTATCTTCCCTAATTTTACAGACTGTAAAGAAAAAATGAATTCTCCCTAGAAGTCACATGAAGGGACAGACATGCCCCGAGGCCAAGAAGGGAAACAGCCTGTGCAGAGCTTGAAAGGGCAGAGTCCAATCCAGAGCCCTGGCTGAGGCGTCTGCCTTCCACCAGGGCACCTGGCCCCAAGCTATGTTTTGTTCATGGAAGGTGTAAACAGTGGGGCCCAGAGATGAGGCTAGAACAGAGATGGTCGGGCCAGGTTTATTGAAAGGGGGGAGTGGTGGTACATACACACCATGGAATACTATTCAGCTGTAAAAAGATGGTGACTTCACACCTTTTGTAATATCCTGGATGGTGACTTCACATCTTCTGTAACATTCTTCTTAGTAAAGTATCACAAGAACAGAAAAGCAATTATCCAATGTACTCAATACTAATATGAAGTCAGTAGATGATCTAATGCATACCCACACGGGAGAAAAACTCATTCCAATTCAGGTTGGGGGGAGGGGTAAGAAGGGAGGGAGAGGGGTTGGAGTGCCCTCACTGAATGGGCACAGGGTGGGGGTGTTTGGCATACCTTTTGTATATGAGACATAACCACAAGAGGGACTCTACCTAACAAAATCAAATTTTTGACCTGGTTGTCTGAAGCCTCACAGTAACCTGAAATAAATTTACTTGAAAAAAAAAAAAAAGAAAGAAAGGGATAAGTGACCCACCTGGGCAGTGCAATGGTGGCATCAGCACCTGGTGACAGTTAGAGACCCCTTTTTATATGGGGCTGTAGGGAGTGGGCAAATTCCATAGCTTGCCCAGAAAGTTAGGGTCCTTTGGCTCTAACTTCTGGGGTGGAGTGTGGCCTAACTAGATCCATTGTGTCTTTGTTTTAGGAGGAAAAGACAAAGAGGAGGAGGAGAAGCAGGAGGAGAGGGTTTGTGTGTGGCTACACTAGGCCTCCCAGCGGTTCATCCATCTTACACCTGCCATAGACCCCGCCAAACTGACGGTCCCTGACCAGGTAGAGTGCTTCCCCTAACCACACGCTGCCCCTAACCACACGCTGCCCCACGGTCCCACCAAATCATGGGCTGTTCTCTCCCGTCTCTGCCTCTGGCTTTCATTTACTGTTCACACCAGCAAGCTCTCTCTCTCTTATGCCTAGAGGAAGATTGTTTTGGGCATTAACAATAAATTCTTAAAAATTACTTCTAATCTGTGGAAGGTATAAATCACAGTCACAAACATAATACACATTTTGGGGACTTTTCAAAATGACTTCCAGAATAATTTGGGATGGTTCAACAGTAATTATCTAGAAAGGCAGGCTTATTTGCACCCTGCTAACTATTCTTTTGATAATAATATAGC
>NW_003852620.1:122531-141161 GCF_000181295.1 Otolemur garnettii
GGGCACTTAGTCCAATATGACCAATGTCCTTATAAGACAGCCATGTGAAGAGAAAAACACACCCAGAGAACACCATGTGACAATGAAGGCACAGGTTACCAGTAAACCACCAGAAGCTGGGAAGAGGCCAGGAAAGATTCTCCTATGGGCTTCAGAGAGAGCACAGCCCTGCTGACGCCTTGATTTCAGACTTCCAATCTCCAGGACTGGGAGACAGTAAACTTATGTTTTTTTTAAGCCACCCAGTTTGTGATGTTTTGTTAAGGCAATTGTAGGAAAATAATACAGAAGGGTATGAGAAACCAGAAATAGATGCTAAGACATTCATTCAGAGGCTGCACAGAGAATCACCAGCACCTAGGTCTAAAGCATGGAGGGGAGGAGGCTTCACTGAAACCTGCGGCTGTCAGGGAGAAGCTGTAGCTTCCAGGAGAGGAACGCAGCCACCACCAAACCACCTCTTGGCAGGAAGGGGTCTGGGATGATAACGCCCCACCTCACTCTCCTCATTACAGTTTCCCCCCATTAGCAGTTTCCAAGGCTTAGATAAGCCAAATGGGATGCCAGAGAGTAAAGGAACCAAGTGGGTATGTCAAAGTGGAGGGGCAAACAGACTCAGTCCCGACTGCGAAGTCGCCTCCCCTTCGGGGAAGCCTTCCCCGCCCTTCTGACCAGAAGCTGGCCCCTACGACGTGCTCTCACAATCCTGCTCCTGCAGAATACTTACTACAGCCACAATGGAGGAGCTAATTATACAAATTATTAAGTGATGACTGGCTCTCATGCTAGCATATAAACTCTGTGAGAGAAGAGACATCTGTCATTCATCAGTGAATCTCCAGAGTCTGGCCCATAGCAAGAAGGACAAGATTTATAGGATGTGCCAAAAGCTAGGCAACCTGATATAAAAAGATCAAGTATATAAATCCGAAGAGGTTGCCCTTGGCAACTTTCAAAAACTATAAAGCATGGTCACCATTACATTCTGCAGGTGAGTACTGATGGCACAATTTATAATATCCCCAAATGTGACTGGCTAGAGCACTTGCTCACAGTCCTCCAGGAGTGAGGCGAGGCAGAGGTGGGTAAGGAGAGCATCCACTATGGGGGCCAAGCAAACTGGAGCAGCTCTTGTCTACCTTTTATCAAGGCAGTCTGGTCTCAGTCACTCTGGGGAAACCAAAAAAGCTTAACCGGATCTTTCCCCTACTAACGTAGGAATTAGGGCCCAGACTCTCCCTCAGATACGGGAAACCATCTTTGCTCTTGCCTTTTTGCTTACCAGATGACCCCCTTCCTAACTTCTGCTGTACTCTCTAATTCCAATTACTAATTTACCAGTTTAATTTCAAAGATTATTAGTCTTTAAATTCAAAAGGGTAGGTGTCAAAATTCAAACACTCTCCTTTTTTTAAGCACATACATGTTTAGGCTGTCATATAATGGGATGTAGTGGTGGTTTCTAAGTATTTTACAATATTTGGCTGTGTGTAATTCAACATCGCTGACCTAAGAACCCTTCGGAAAAGATAGATGAGCTCAATAAAGATTAGGAAACTCCAGCTCAGATTTGGAAGACAACATTTCATTGGATTGCTCTTTTTACACATGGGTGAATCACCCTTATCCAACTTTGCCAAGAGGGAGTTTGCAGTGGACACAACGATCATTACAACATCCTCAGAGCCTTTGTGCACATACTATTGATCTCCTCATTTGATGGTTCTTTTGATTACCACTGTAAATGTCAATAATGCTTCCTCTAGGTATTAACTGTTAACATCACCGCAGAGAGTCCACCATGTATATCTACTCTGAAAATGGAGCAGCCCTATCAAGTTTAACTTCTAAGGCAGGAAGCAAAAACCTTGTAATCAATCAAATAGCTGCCGTAACCTCCTCTCAGTTGGCCTGACTTACCTTGCCCACATGTTTGTCTTGAGGTTGGCATTGTCATCCCATTAACAGGCAAGCAGCAGGCCCCTGAGCCTCCCCTGATCAGCAAGACTCCGCTGGGCAGTTGGGCAATAAAACAGTTGCCGACAGGAACTGGTTTCCTCAGGCACAAGTGCGTCACAGAGGAGGTGTTGACTCAGAGGCGGGACCACCGTGAAAGCCAGTTGGGAGGCAGAGCTGCCCCAAGTGAGCCATGCGGAGGATCTGCTCCTTCATCCATCTCTCCCTCTTCTGGGCAGGTAAGGCAGATCCTGGGACCCCAGCCAAGCAAGACTCAGCAGCACAGGAGACGTCAAGGCTCCCAGGACCTGGAACTCAGAAACGTTGCCTCTTGCCCAGTGATCTCAGCCCCCAGTCCTCACTGGGCCCCTCTTCTATCTTTTCCCTCAGGAGTCATGCCAGCTGCTGTGTTGGTGCCTGTAAAACCAGAAGTGCCTGTGTCTGTTGGGGAGTCTGCCACCCTCAGGTGCTCTATGCAAGGTGAAACAATCGGTAACTACTACTTAAATTGGTACAAGAAGACCCAGGATGGCGCACTGACTTTCATATACCGAGAACCTAACACCTATGGCCCTGGTTTCACGGACCGTTTCAAAGGAGCTGTTGATAATCAAAACAACCAGGGTGTCCTGAACATTTCTATGGTATCAGAGAGAGACGAAGGACTTTACTACTGTGCCTGTGATTACCACCCTGCTGCAGGTCTACTTCTGAGCAGCTCGAAAACCACTGAGTTCCGTGGAGAACAGCAGGGCCAGAAATGCCATGACTTTCTCTCAAACAAATAATTTAAGAAATGGAAGCCAAAGAAAGCTGGCATCCCTGCCTTTCCTGAAGGCTCAGTCACTCTCGTCTTGCCCACACACTCCACGATGCTCAGACAGGCAACCGCCCAGCAGGGTAAGGCCCAGTGTGGAGCAGAAGGGAGAGATGGAACAAAAGGAACGAATTATAGCATCGACTCTCACAGTTTTCTTAGAGCTTTATAATAGATTTGGCCACAGACCCCAAAGTGCTGAGGGTATGGCAAGGATTAAAGAGGCGCTTTCCAAAGAAAACAATGGGAAGCATCCAGCTTCTCCCCAGTCATATGCACCATGAATCTAGATGTTCTGGAAGAGCAGGGCGGGGACAGTGACCTGTCTTCAGCATCAGATAGTGTGTCCTGCCTGTCACCCTGCCCCACACGGAGGGCGAGGCTCCATCCCCGCATTCTGTACTCTTCTGATGATCTCTGGCTGAACATGCAATTTCCTTTCTACCTCTTTACTTTTTCCATATGTGCTAAAAACAAAATATTGAAAAATTGCTTCTATTGGCACTTTTTTATCCTTTTTGGGACACCTCAATTTAATACTACACTTCTGTCCTAAAAAAATGTAGTTTTCTAAATTTAGGTGATTGACAGGGCTTTCTATCCTAAGGCTGAAACCGTAGCAGAAATTAGCCTTCCTGCTGGCCTCATCTAGAAAATCTACCATTCACCTTATTAGATAGCTTGTTGTAACTTACGGTGATGGATATGTTCGGTAACTTGGTTGTGGTGAGGGTTTCACAGATGTACAGGTATATCAAAATTCATCAGACTAAGTACTGCAAATATGTGCAGTTTATTTCATATCAAATGTGCCTCAATAACGTTGTGAAAGTATCTGTTAACATCTAAAATGAACATTCATAAAGCTTCCTTGGACTACATCAGGCAATAGCTAGGTAAAACTTTCTCCAACTAACACTTCTGATCAAATACCCTGCCTTTGGCAGAAGCACAAGGGGCTGACTTGGGTCTGCCCCATGCACATTGGCTTCCAATCAGAGCACTCACTCTCTCACCCAGGGCCCTCCCAGTCCTCCCTCCTCTTGTGGCTCGGTCTGGCCATTCATATATGTACACATTTTATATAGCCATAAATGTTACGGTGTATAACTGTTCCATGCACTTAGTTGCGACTTTCTCCATGACCTCATTTATCTCCCCAGACACTTACATCACTCTCCCCCTCTCTTCATTCCTAAGCCCACTCACTCTGTCCTGCTGCCAAATTCTGACATGGACTTGTCACCTGCCTTCTACTTTTCTGCCCACCCCTCTGGGTATCTTCTTGGGTTGAACTGTCTACAAGTCCCTGGACATTGGTTCTGCCCTTGGGCATAATCAATTTCCCAAATGCCCATCTGGACAGGGCACCTTGAACCCAAAGTTCTGGAAAGGCATTTGGACCCAGTCTCCCTAGGATGTGTTCAGGTCACCATAGAAGGCGCATCACAACTCATCAAGCCCACCACCTGCTGCTCATATCCAGTTAGTCTTCTTTGGGCAAATGATAGGCAGGAAGGTAGAGTGTATCTCCAACACTGAGAGGGTACAATTCTTTTCCCAGTTTGAAATTATGACTTTGGAAAAGAACAGCATCTGGAAAGCTGGTTACACAGATGTCGAGGTTTGGAAACACGGTTTTATATGGTGTACAAGATAGATCCCTAGTAAGACACCCAAATGAGTCCTCTGAGGGACACCAGAAAGAATGACTCTGAGGAGAAGGAAGTAAAAAGGATACCTGGAAAATCCATAAAACTGTATGTTAGCTGTAATAATAACTAACAAATGTTGAGTGCTTACCATGTGCTATAGGTACCATCCTAAGCACTTTGAATATGTCATTCGGTTTAACCTTCACAATTACCCTAAGATTCATTTTCTATTATTGTCCCCATTTTACAGATGAGGACCTTAAGGCACAGAAAGGCTGAAACACTTGCCCCAAATATTATAGCTAATAATGGAGAGCAACAGAAGCTGGAGTCCATGCTGGAGAATTCAGAGTATAATTCAAGGAGGTGGGGGCCCAGAGAAGAGGCCATCTCCAGGACATGTCAGAAACAAGGGCAACAGGGGCTATCCATCAGACCTGTCCAAATTAATGCTCCATGACTCTGTCAAAACACTAGGACAATAGAGCAGTGGTCCCAAGTGACCTCTCAAACATCTTCTAACTCTGGGATTTCATGATCCTGATGTGAGCTTTACAGTCTTCTAAAATCATCTATATCTCTCTATCTATGAAATGGAAATAATGAGTTCCAGCTTCACTGTGTTGTAAAAATCTAATGCTAAGAGGTCAATAAATTGCACTGCACATAGTAAATACTTGATACATGTTACTCATTAAAAGAAAGAGCAAACTATATGGTAGAATAATTGAGTACAAAGTGAACAAATTACTGATCATCAGCAAGATGCTATTTTGCAGATATGAACTCACACTTATGACAACCCAGTAAAGTCATTTTCATCAGCTCCATCTTATAGGTGGGGAAACTGAGCCTCAGGGAGACTGGATAGCTTGTCTACAGAAGCAGAGCCAGAATCTGGGTCTGACTTGAAGGCCAAGTTGAAGCTCCTGCCACTAGGTTAGGAGCCATGGGATATCCTAAAGAAATACCTTCCCACTAGCAACATCTCAAGTAAAGGCTGGCTGGGAACAGGGGCCTGAAGTCCAATCATCTTTGCTGATTCACAGGTGACTTTTGATTCGTTGGCCACTTTCCAAAAGATGGAATGGGAGTGGGGGCAGCCACCTCCTTCCACTTCCTGTTTTCCCTCCCCTTCTTTAAAACATCAATGGCAATTTCAGCTTCCGACCTGTTCTCCTGAGATGCCTCACTCTCATGGTTGAAGGAAGAGAGCTGCTATTCAGCTCAGCCCACTTACACTCCTGAGCACACCCTGGGTCAGCCCCTTTTCTCTCAGGCTACACTCTAAGAAATGAGCCCACCTGTGCCTTTCTTTTGAATACTTCCCTAAGGCAGTACCTTGTTGGACTCCCTTAGAGTCTCTGGAGGTGCCCATGCATTCACTGCCTTCTCCTCCCCCTCTCAGGGGTCTGCCTGGAACGGCAACCTCAGGGGCCTGGGCCTGGTGTAATAAGAGCTGCAGAGATTCTGTGGGTTTCTGTCAGGTCCATAGAATCGCTAACTTTACCACCCATATATATCTCTTCTGGGAGGCAAAGTGTGCAAGTTTGTCTCTGCCATTGTTATCAACTTATCACTTACACCAAGGCCACAAGAGGGCTCAAGATGTGACATTCACAGTTCTCTGAATTCAAAAATGAGCAAATAGAACCAGAAGACACTGGGGGATTAAGAGGCAGGAGCCATTGTGCAAAGAATAGAAATTAATTTCTAGCCAAGCCTTCGCTGCTTCAGGTAGGTCTTAGCCCCTGCCGTGTCTCAGCTAACACATGCAGGCTGAGAAATTTTCTACACTGACAAGGTGAACAAACGCAGAATCGAGGCTTCTTTCCTACTCGTCAATTCAACACATTTCCCCAAAATACTAATTGAAATGATAGGATTATACAACTTTAGTTTTTTTGTCAAAGTGCTTTATTCATCTGCCAGCAAATACCATCTCTTGTATCTGCTTCATTTTTCTCCAGAGTATTTGTCACTATTTGATGTGCTACGTATTTTACTGGTTTATTCTTCTACTGACCAGCTATCTGTCCCCTGGAACATAAGAAGATCCTTGACGGCAGGGATTTTTGTCTGTTTTCTTCATTGCCTTAACTCCAGCACTTAGAACGAGTCTGGCCCAGAACAGGCATGCAATCAATGTATTACACAGATGAATGAATGAATGTAATACAAGTGAGTGCTGTGTCACCTGCCCTGGGCTGGGTGCTGGGAAGAAGACCCAGACCTGTTTCCTCTATTGAGTCCCAAGATCCCAGGCCATGAGTCTTGGGCTGTCAAGGAAAAAGCTAAACACTTCTATTTTATTTCACGAAGGAATTTTGCAAAGCTTCTCTTCCAACAGCCCCTCTGGGGCATGCTCTTTCACAATCAAAAGCCACAATAACACATTTCCCTAAACAAAAAAGCAATTCCTAACTCCCTTTCACTCTACCACTTGGACTACCAAATGATTTTGATACTCCACAAGAATACAGAATCCTCTGGGGCATTGTTTTTTTAAAAAAACAATTTACATATACATAAACACATATGTTTGTGAATGGTAACAGCATAGTTAGAGTGCATCAAACACTAGAATTCTCTGAAGGCATGCCCCAGATGCTCCAGCGCCCCCAGGCCGCAGGCAGCCAGTGCTGCGCTATATTTAATGGGAAAAAGACCTGGTGTCGGGGAAAGTCCAGCCAAAATGCAGTCACTTGTATTGATGCAAATAAAGCCAGGTTCTCGAACTCTGTGAGAACTCTTTTAAATAAGATATCTAACAGGCATGAATAAGTTTTCCTTTTACCTGCATGCTTGTGGGCAAATAGAGAAGTTTAAATTATCCTCTTCTGGCTCAAGGAGAAAACTTCATGAGTATTCATAGCGTTTATACTTACACTAAAGTAAAAGCCATAAATATCTTTTAATCAGTATAAATATATTCCTAGAGCAACAAATTATTAAGAAAGAAAACCAATCCAAGGTAGAGACTTGTGGAGATTAAAGTTGCTTTCATAAACAAAACGATCGTTATCCGTTCATTCGATAACAATTTATAAAGTGCCTACTATGTGCCGGGTACTTTTCTAGACACGTTGGGACTAGGCACAGCTGCCAGACACCTCAGAAGCTTACATTTTAATGGAAATAAACACAAAATAAAATAAATAAGTAAAATATACGTGAGATGGCAATCATTGCCATGGAGAAGAAGGAAACAGAGGGAGAGACTACGTTACCCACAGGCTGGGGGAGATTATAATTTTAAATCAGGTTGTCAGGAAAGGCTACAGTGAGAAGGTAACATTCCAGCAAAGGCCTGTGTGTAGGCAGGGAGCACAATAGTTGGAGTCTGGATGTTTGCTGGACTCCTCTGTTAGAAATAACACTGGGGTGTACAGTTTTGTGGGTTTTTGTTTTTGCAAAAAAAGTACAGATTTAAGACACACAATAGTGCCAGCTTTTCTGAATAGGAAAACGGGGAAGAGTTGTTTTCTTTCTCATCTTGCTAAGAGCTCTTTCACCACTGATTCACCTTCATTCTGAGGACCAAGTGCTGGAATTCCATGAATGAGTGCGAGGCGTGTTGGAGAGCAGGTGGGAGGGTGCAGCAAGGAAGCCGTCCTGAGACGGTCAAAATCTACAACATGAAAGGGAAGATGGGGGAGAACTGATCACTGACAAATGGAAAACAGGACACGGGACGTTGAGCCCTTTACCTTGACTCTCCCTACTCATGTAACCACGTCCCGTGGACTGATGAGTGTTTCATCCTGATCATGAAAGGACACAAGGAACCCCAAGGGGGGTGATGTGATTCTCTCACTCATCCCAGGATGGCTACTCTAGCACCTGGGAAGGGAATCTACAGCCTCATTTCTCCTTGTGTGCCCCCCAAACTGTCCCAATATAGACCGTGTAGCTGAAATAAATCATGTGTTCACCTCAGGGAGGTTCTGAGATTTTTCCTCCTCTCTGGGAAGTCAATCACGGAGCTACTGAGGAATTTAGAGTGACTTTGGAGAAAGCTGGAGTGTCTTTACGGTACTGAGCAAAGCTTTAAAAATTCACCCTCCAGGGCTGCTGGGTGTACTGGAACCACAGGCCAGGGGAGGCCCCAGAGTCTATTTCCACCCCTGCTTGCCACTGACAGGAGGGAGAAATATTAACTCAGAGGCAAAGAGAAGGAATGTTGGCATCCATGGGGACAATACCAAGGAGACACAGCTTGAATGTGGGTTGTCATATGCTCTGTCACGTCAAAGGCTTCCCCATATGTAGGGACATCACTGTGTTTGCATAGCACCTGTGTTAGAGTCATGAGTGACTGATCAAGGATTAAACGCCTAGTCTTCTAACAAGGTAAAGAGGGTTTTAAGTTAATAAATACGGTCACAAGGGGACCAGTGTAACTGACACTATTGGTTGAAATCAGGGAGGTGGCACAATACCAACAACCCTCCTCCATAGTAAGAATCAGTTTAAGTGTCTGAGTCCACAGCTAGGCCATGTCTTAGCACCGACACGTACCTCCCTTCTGAAAGCTATCCACCCCACTTTCACACGCAGAGTGTTACAGCAGTGAGAAATTTACTCACTACCTGGCTCACCCTCTTCAGCTGAAGATGAAGAAACTGAGGAACAGAGAAATTAAGTGCCTTTCCTACCATCACACAATATAAAGCAGATAGACAAAGTGATGTACTACATTTCTGTCTCTTTCCCCCAGTGTCCTCGAAGTCAAGGGCTAAGAGAACACAGAAAAGGCAAACCATGTGATCATGCCAAGGTGAAAGGCAGATGGGGTGGGGCATGGTTTTCTCTGACAACCACCTCCTATAATCTATCTCACACGTGCAGATCCATGGAAATGTTGTCATCGCTTTAATAAAAAAGCTCCTGGCACAATTTAAGTAAGTATATTTTCCTCTCTTAGATAGCAGTATAGTGCTGCTGTCCAAGAGGTAGAGATAGGTAAAGTGATCTACAACCGCCTTAACCATTCACAAAAATACCAGTGTGTGTTGAACGTACAAACAATAATCTGCAAATTGTCTCTACCTTTGGCAAGGCTTAAGACTTTCATCTGTCTTAAAATGAATAAGTTGACAAATGTGGGCTGTAAACTGCATATATGTTTTATTTCATTTGAGACCAGATCTCACTCTGTCACTCAGGCTGGCACAATCACAGTTTATAGCAACCTCAAACTCTTGGACCTCCAGCCTCAAATGATCCTCCAGCCTCAGCCTACCAAGTAGCTGAGACTATGGGTGCCCTCCATAACACCTGGCTAATTTTAATTTTTTCATGGAGATGGGGTCTCACTATGTTGCTCAGGCTTGGTCTTGAACTCCTGGCCTCAAGCAACCCTCCCATCCTGGCCTTCCAAAGTGCTGGGACTACAGGTCTGAGCGACTGAGCCCGACCATGAGTTAGTCGTTTCAGCACTAAAAAGAGAATGGATTCTGGAATAAGAGGAAAATGAGTAAGATGACAGCTCCTCCCTTACAAGGTCTGGGACCTTGAAAAACTTTTTTCAACTTCTCTAGAGCTCTATTCAGTCATCCATACAATAAGAGTGATGATTTCATCAAGTTCTTCCAAGGCTTAAATTAAACAGTTGATAGTAAGCACCAAGCCCACCTGCACATCCACCATCCAGAGATGCTCAGCAGGGAACAAGGCTCCGTTTTCCTCAACACCTGATGGTCTGAAACAGAGTGGTTTTACCTAGAAAAGGGAGCTCCAATAGGCGGGAACATGGCCAGTGACCACTCGCTTTTTTCCAAACCAAAATCTATTAAATGTGCTTCCAGGACATTTTTCACAAAAGTACCTCTTCCAGAGTGCTCTTCCCACACAACCTCTCTGAATTCTTTCCCTGCACTAACAGCCATGAAGTCCCAGAGGCAAGACCTTCACTGGGCAGGTCTAGCTCCCTGATGAAACACTGCGTCTCAGTGGCCTTCCACATATCCAGATATGGGATATGGCTTCCCCAGTGGTGACATGGAGAATGAATGTTTAATACCAAACATTTGTAACACACTTTGTCCAGATATCTGAGACAAAAGTTAGACAAAGGGGTCCCAATTTCCAGAAAACTCTGCCTTATCCACTGTAGGTATGCTCTCCCCAAAGTCCCCCCTAGTCTTAGGATACACTTAATTAGTATACCCTTTTAGAAATAGAGATTTTTTTCAGGTCCTTAAAAAGGAACCTGTGAAGTTAATCATAATGTCACTGTGAGGGGTGACATTTGTCCATCTTCTTGCTGTCCATACGATCTACATGGAGTTACTCTTCACCGCAGTACTTGGCCAAGGAAATTGAGTTTCCCTAAATGAATCCCAAGAATAAATAGCCTCATTCCAGAACCTCTGGCTTCTTCCATTAAAAAAATCACAGGGACCTGGTCCAGAGGAAGGCAGGAGAGCCAGAGAATCAGAGCCCCTGTCTTGCCAAAACTTCACATTCTGATGGGGAAAAATAATGAAAGTTGTCTGTGCCAAATCACACACTGGAAAGAAGCTCTCTGAGATCTGAGGAAACTTTCACCTGCTATAAAGAGCTGGCAGCCTGTTTTTAAAAAAAAAAAAAATCATCTGGGAGTCAGAACTCCTACTCCTAACTTTGTGTATGACTTTAGACAAGTCAGTTAACCTCATTGTACCTCAGATTCTCATTTGTGTAATAAAGAGTTTATATTAGATAATGTCTAAGATTCCTTTAGCTCTAACAAGCTATAGGGCTCTGCCCAGCAGGAAAGAGGAGGAGCCAGCCATAGGACAAAAGAGATCAAATTTGACAGATTCCCAAGACTTAGGAAGCACAGATTCCTGCTTAGCTGATTCCTTTATGTGACCCAGTAAGGATAAAATCGAACAGGGAACTAAATGAAATACTCTCTTGATTAATCAAAGGGGATTGAAAGTCATTGCTAACCTCACACCTACCTTGCATCGCCGCCAGCTCACCTCCCCTGGGACGCTCCTCCTTCTCTTTAATGCCTCATCATGATTCTCAAAAACTGTGATCACTCAAGGTTGAAGCTTTTAATCTCCCATGTATAAAAGGATATGCAAATAGAGTTCAGTTTCCTGTTGAGTCTCTGCCAAGGTCTTAGCCTGGCAGTTCTGGGAAAAGAGCCAAAGACCTCATATTTCTTAGCTGTTAACATTCTCCCATCTGTGCTCAAGTCAGCAGCCTAGGCTCCAGGCTGTGGTGTGTCTTCCGTCTTGTACTTTCCCAATTTTTCTGAAAGAACCCTTTAGAATGTAAGGCTCTAAAACCTTTCAAAATAAGTAAGATTCAGCTGGCTCCCAAGGAATCTGACAGAGGATTATCTGTTCACATCTGAGGGCAGTAAGAGAAAGACCAAAAGATCTATACTTCTATATTCCTTTATTACGGCCTCTGAATCCAATCTTGCAAGCTACTTGAGATAGTTACATTAATTAGGTTGTAGGCAGGGCTTTCAATAAGTCATCTGTGTCTCTGATCTGGGGTGTCTCACACTGTACATAAGCAAAATGAAAAAGGCAAGGTCTTCAGGTACAATAACAGCTCTGTACAGCATCGAAAAATAAAAAGCCTGAACAACACAAAACATCTCAGGGTATTTCTAGGCCAAAAATTCTACTGAACAATAGAATCAAGGACCAGACTAACTGTCCCCTGTGTTTCCCTGATTGAACTCACTTAAAACAGCAGCTATCATTTTTACTCAATGCAAGACATTGAGACCTGCGTTTACCGAAATGTTCTAACAACATTCTGATGGAAAATTATATGTTCCAAGCTGTGTTAAATCTGACCATCTATTGGAATTTTCACTTGTTCTACAAGTGCCATGGCTTATTTGTATTTCCCCTCTGAAGCTAACTCCCACAAAGGCTTTCCTGCACATTCTCACTTCCATTACAAAGTTAATGTACAACTTACGTTTTTGAACTTTAGATATGAGATTTCCTCTTTCATTTCTGTGTTATCCCAGGCAGCTGTCAAGAGAGCAAAGAGCTCAAGCCTGGACTGAATACCCTGGAATAGGGCATCAGTAAAAAGTGTTCTCCGGACTGTTAATTCATACTCTTTCGCTTGTTGCCCTCTGCAGAATTTGTTTCTAAATCTCTCTCTCTATTCTTGACCCTTGAGCTTTCACTATTTAAAATTATATTTTCTGGGTGGCGCCTGTGGCTCAAAAAGGTAGGGTACTGGTCCTATGTTGGAAGTGGTGGGTTCAAACCCAGCCCTGGCCAAAAAACTGCAAAAAAACAAATAACAATAAATAAAATAAAATGCTAAAAAAATATGTATTTTTTCTTTGCAGTCTACTCTCTGAGTGTTGATACTCCATGTATTTTCCACTTCTCATTTCCCTCCTGGCCTCTCTCACCCTGAGCCTTACACCCTCCAAGAGTCATTATTCCTAGACCGTTCATGTACATCCCAATAGGGAAGTAATGTAAAATATTAAACAGGTCCCTTCCTATTCCTAATTTGGGGGTGGGGGTTGTCTTTTTTTTTTTTTTTTGTTTTTTTTTTTTTTTTTTTTTTTTTTTTTTGGTCAGGGAGAGTATTTTCTTCTTTGTCCCACTCCAACCCAACCCATGCAAGTCTATAAGTTAGCACCACCTTAAGCCATTTGTGGGTATTTTTCTCAGAGATATGTCCCCAGAGCAGCATTTTTGAGACTGTAGTCCACTGGAGACATTATGACCACTGGAGGTGCCTAGCTCAGGAAGACTCAGGAGTTTCTACTTACATCCAATTCCAACGACTTCATCATTGTAATTTGTTATTGGAAAAGTTTGGGCTGTCAACATATCACTCCTATAAAGGCTCAGAAGTGAATCTTAGAGTCTATAGACTATATGGATTCTCTAAAGGTCCCTGGCAAAGACTTGACTGCCCCAGTTCTGTGACGTGGACATGGGAGGCATCCAGATCATCTGCCTTCGGTGGCAGAAAAGAAAATGTCATGGCGGACAACAACAACTCTGGTGTACCTTTGTTTTCCTAATATCACACCCCATTATACAATGTATTTCTGGCAGGCCTAGCTTTGGACAAGTCAACACAGCCTTGTTTTAGTGTGGGGGCCCAGGGTAAAGTAAGAGAATCTGACTCCAAATAAAACCTTCCCCTCATGGGGGTGGGGGAAGGGGAGAGCAGAGAGAGAAAGAAGGAGGGTGGGGTAGGAAAAGGAAGAGCAAAGAGAGGGAAGGAGTGAGGGGATGAGGTCTTGGTGTGTGACACACCTTTCATGGGCAAGACACAATTATAAGAGGGACTTTACCTAACAAATGCAATCAGTGTAACCTAGTTTCTTGTACCTTTAATAAATCCCCAATAATAAAAAAAAAAAACCTTCCCCTCTTTCAAGGCAAAGATTCCAAAGACTGTATACATTCTATACACTCTGTATTTCCATTTGAATATATTTCTCCCAGTTTCTGCACATTGTTTATGTGTACAGAGAATTCAATGATACAAATCGAGACTCTGTCCTACATACACTAATTAAATCAGCTATCAGTGCAGATTGATTGTGTGGAGGGGAGGCAATTTTGCACCAAGATTTACTAACCTCCACTTTAATGAGAAAAACAATAGAAAAACTTTCTTCCTACCATGACTCTATCTCTGGATAGATTGCTTTTCAGGAGGGGGTAAGATAATTCTGCCATGGCTCTTTGACTTGCGTGCCCCAAGCCCATCTGGTCTCCATCACATCAGGAGGAAGGATTGCCTTTATTCAGCAGTGTTTACGCCGTCACACTGATACCAATAGTCATACCTGACTATGTAGCTTGGCTAAAAAATCTGGAAAAGTTCCTTCTAAGAGGGAAGTGGGAAGTGGTGGGACCCATGGGACCTGAGTGCTTGGAAACTCACATCCGCTGCTGACTTGCTCTTCTCACCAGCTGCCAGACCCAGCAGATGTGTCTTCCTTATGAGGCACTGAATGTCCACATCCTGTGGTCCCCTATACCCCTGATACCCCCACGTTTGAGGTGCTTTCCAATTCAGAGTACAAAAGCTGCTGGCTTGGAGCCAATTCACAACGGCCGTGGGCCACAACCGCCAACTACCCAGGAAGCATCCACCCGAGCAGGCATGAGAATCGTATTCTTAGAAATTCCCATGCACGCAATCCCATCAATCATCCAACACCTGCTCAAAGAGGGTGACTGGGAGACTTTCTCCAGCACATCTTGAGAAAACTAAGAAGACTGAGGTTATGACCAAGATTTTAAGAAGCTGAGATAGAGTTAAGGAAATTATTGGAAAGTAGGTGTTCCAACTCTACACACACTTTAGGAAAACCTACAGATCTACCCACACCTTGACATAAAGCCTTCATAACACTCACCTTACCTCTCCTAGTCTCTGAGGACCCCATGGTGGTCACACACTGAGTAGAAACTCACAGCCATGAGCAGCAGGACTTTGCCTCTCTCTGCATGTAGGACAAAGGGGATAGGGATTCTGTTTGGGCCAGGCCTTGCAAGGATGTCTTTGGGTTGCAAATGTCTGTAAGAGATTATACCTTGGCTACCCAAAGTCTATAGACATTTTACTTTCTTTTTTTCATTTCTCCCCCCAAGGAAATGGTCACTGCTGTCCACTGCCTACTTAGTAAAGCTAAGAAAGATAGGAAGGAGAAGGAGTTCAAGTTCAAGGAGAAAAACGAAGACATTAGCTCCAGGGAAAATACAGAGAGGACATAAAGTTTCTGTGCAATTTAAATAGCAAACTAATTTAAATTGCACATGAATTTTATATCCACCCTGTATTGTGGTCTCAGAATATTTTTCATTTGAACTGATGTTAACCTACCACCCCAGAAAATGTCAAGGTCAGTATTAGGATGTATTTTTTTTTAGGAGCTTTAAAAGAAAATTTAAGAACTCAAGGAGTACTACTGCAAAATCCACATACACCAAAAGAAAAAAGTGCTTAGCCATGGCTGGAATGATCCAAATTCTTGGCAATAACTAAGGAGGCTGCCACCTGTCAGTCCACTGTTACTGCAAAATACACCATCTGTACCACCCCATTTTAATCTGCCTGTGTCCTCTTCTTGGGCCCTCCTCCTCATCACATCATTCATATGCTTTCGTTCTATTCCCATCAAAACCCCATCTCAAGAAATGACCTGAAAATAACCCATACTCATGCTTCAGTAATGAATTTAGAGGGAGGCTTCAGCTTTTCTAAGGTTGGGGGGAGAGGAAGCATTACCTTTTTATGGAGATAATAGCTAAAGACTGAGGCAACCATCACAGAATTTTCAAAATTCAAGGAATACTGCCCAAACTGAAAAATGAAAGTTTGTTCTCTCTTTTTTGGAGGCTCAGTGTGAATCACACCAGGAGAGTCTGGAGCCTCCCGAGTGGCCAGGAAGGAGTCCAGCTGGAGCACACACCAGAGTGAGCCATCGCCTGACCTAGAGAAGGGAGCAGAGGCCAATTGAGGCCAATAGGAAAAAAAAAAAAAGATACCTGAAAAGAGCTTTCATTTCAATAACAGGAATAGCTTTGTGGTGGTTGGCAGCCACTCAAAAGTGAAACTAGCATCCTTGTCAGTGGGCGAATTCAATGGATGACTACACTGGAAGGACTGTCTACATTGGCTGGGCGCTAACATCAACGACCTGAGCTATTGTCATCCCTGGAATTTATTATAGAATTCTACACTGAAAGAATATCAGGCCTGCCAAATTATACTCGGTGTATGTAATCATACTCCATATATGTATTTGCATCCTCTTTAACAATATATAATCAGTTTTCTATGTTATCGGATAATTTTCCTAATTGGTATTTTAATAACCTACCTTAATGTTGTATCTAGGGGAATACTGTAGTTTACTCAATCTGTTCTCTCATGGACAAGCATTTAGGAAGCTTCTACATTTTTCCTATTATAAAAATTGCTATGATGAACATATCTGTACTTACAACATTTTCATCACTTAAAATTATCATATATGTGAGGAAACATTAATATATAAAATAGAGTAACCCCCCATTTTCCTCAATTATAAAATTCAAAGTTAAGAATTTTGAGGGGTCAGGCACGGTGGCTCATGCCTGTAATCCTAGCTTTCCGGAAGGCCAAGGCAGCTGGATTGCCTGAGCTCACAGGTTAGAGACCAGCCTGAGCCAAAGCGAGACCTCCCTCTAAAAATAGCCAGGTGTTGTGGCAAATGCCTGTAGCCCCAGCTACTTGGGAGGATGAGGCAAGAGAATCACTTGGTCCCAAGAGTTTGAGGTTGCAGTGAGCTGTGATGCCACAGCACTCTCCCAAGGGGAACAAAGTGGGACTCTGTCTCTAAAAAAAAGAATTTTGGCCAACTTGAATATACAAGCCCTCCTCAGGGTTATAGAATTCTACTTTAAATTTTTTAATGTATTATTGTTTACACTTGCACATTTAAAACTATATATTATATAAGATAATATATCAACTTTAATACTGCTTTTTATTGCATAGTTCATAAAATAACTATTTGAATTCTTCACAATCACCTCAAATCAATGTATTCATTGCCCTTAGGGCCACTATTTTTTTTTTTTTTTTTGAGACAGTCTCACTGTGTCACCCTCAGTAGAGTGCTGTGGCATCACAGTTCACAGCAACCTCAAACTCTTGGGCTCAAGCGATCCTCTTGCCTCATCCTCCTGAGTAGCTGGGAATATAGGCACCCACCCCAACACCCAGCTATTCTTAGAGACAAGGTCTCCCTCTTGCTTAGGCTGGTCTCAAACTTCTGAGCTCAAGCAATCTCCCCGCCTCGGCCTCCCAGAATGCTAGGATTATGGGTGTGGCCCACAGCACCAGGCCCAAGGCCACTATTTTTAGTCTACATTTTTCCGGATTACATTGGATTCACTTTTATCTGAATTGTTTGAATTATTCACTATATATAAGCTATCATCTTATCTATTTTCGAAGGGTAAAACCCACTGACATAACATTAGAAATGCTGTTTTGCCATTTATCCTAGAAATGTATATTCTTGATCTCCACAATAAGACATTTACCTGAAAGACTTGTCTAAACAATATCAAACATTGCGATTTCAAAGGCAATGGGAGACCCAAAAATAGTTACTAAGTTTTTGTTAAACTACTTAGTCGTCTTTCTCACTAATTCCATCAGCTAACTTCCGCAAACATCCATGAACTTGCATGGATGGAGATGGTTCCAGATTAATTCTTCACTAAACTGTACTTAATTGTTCAAAATAAAATCATTAAGCAAAATCATTGTAATACAGTGCTGTGTAATTTTTGTAAGGGATCAAATATAAGAAATCTCCTCCTCTCTGAGAATAATAAACCATAGTTTATGTTCACCCATGCATAGGAGGTTCTTACAATAAATTCCCCAAAGTGGAAATAGCCGTTCAAACTGCTATATTTTCACCCTTTTTACACTAACTAATTGGCTTCCAATAAAAATTAAATAATTTATATCACTCTGGGAGTGTCACTTTGTTTTAGCAAAAGCATTGATTAAATCTCGGACCCCCCAAAATGGATTCTTAATGCTTGATGCACATTTTTATTTCTTGAGGATTAAAACATTTTTCTAAGTTTATTCGCCAATGATTAACATTCTTCCTTTGTCCTTTGTCCATTTATTTTAGGAGGGGGTGCTTAGTGCCTGAGTTTTATAGCATTTAACCACAAAAAAGGCCCTGGTGAGAGCATAGTTTACGTGTATTGTGGATGGCAGAGAGCGGTGATGGCAAAACGCCAAGGAAAGAAAAAAGGAAGAAGAGGGTTCTTGTGCTGATGTGTTTCACTGTGACTACTACTTACCACAGAGGTTCAAGTGCATTAAGCGTTGTTCAAAAACACCCAACTATAGGGGAGGAGGGAGGGGGGATGGAGGGAGGGTGATTGGTGGGATCACATCTATGGTTCATCTTATAAGGGTACGTGTGAGACTTTCTAAATGTAGAATGCAAATGTCTTAACACAATAACTAAGAAAATGACATGAAGGCTATGTTAACCAGATGGATGAAAGTATTTCAAACTGTATATAGAAATAACACACTGTACCCCATGATAGTATTAATGTACACAGCTATGATTTTAAAAAAAAAGAAAGAAAGAAAGAAAGAAAGAAAGAAAGAAAGAAAGAAAGAAAGAAAGAAAGAAAGAAAGAAAGAAAGAGAGAGAAGGCTCGG
>NW_003852620.1:141390-150408 GCF_000181295.1 Otolemur garnettii
CAAAAAAAAAAAAAAAAGAAAGAAAAAGAAAAGAAAAAAACACCCAGCTATGATCTTGTATGCGTGTCTCACCACTGGGAAGAGTCCTCTGAACGCCCTGGGAAAATAATATATAAGCTTATTTCTCCTTTACCCCACCTCCTTTCTTTAGGTGTTTATTCCACAATGTCCACAGCGGTAGCTTCAGAATATAAACAGGTATCACCAAAGTCATCAGTGGTAACTAATCCCAACCACATATTTCAATGTGAATTAAATATACCCATGCCACTGTAAAGAGAATATCATGTCAGAGTAAATGGGACCAACAGTGGCAGAGTACTTGGGTCCTAGGTCACACATTAGCATCTGAGGAACCCAGAGGTTAGATCTAGATCTATCTAACTGACATAATGCCTTCCTTCTAAGAGCTTTATGCATAGTATGAAACACAGCAAGTGTTCCAAAAAGTGGTTGCTGGGAACTGAATTCATCTCATTGCTTATGGAGTCCCAGCTTTTTCAAATAATGTATTTCTTAAGACCATAAATGGAAACAGATCCACATGGTAAGATTCTGACATTAAATGCCCAAATCCTAACAGGTCATGTGCTGCCTTGTTCTGGTGAGAAAACTGCCAAAATGAGTACTAGCAGCTGCAAGAAGGTTGTTAGTAGGTAGCATGGGACAAATGACCATGGTGTGAAGAAAAGTATACTCTTCAAAAATCAAACCTAAGCTGTTAGAAAGTCACGAGTGAATAAACAGATGGTGGGAGGCAAAATTTGGGGGGATGGAACTAGCCAATAAGAGCCTTTGGAGAAGGTGGATCTTGAGCTGGTCCTTGCAGATGATAAAAGACTTAGAATGAACTGGGCATATTATTGATAATCAAGGACTTGCCCTTTCTGAGGTCACTAATGCCACCAGTCCCTTCATCTCAGACTAGAGATATAAGTTATCTCCACACACTTGAACTATAAATTTTTGAAAGATATTTCCTGGGAACAAAGCAATATTTCTGACCACTCCAGAGGATCAATCAATGTCAATATCACAGATCTGAGAGCCTATAATGCCTGGGCTCTCCTTTCCTCTTCTCTTGACCTTGTGTGAGTTTGATCCATTAATCCTTTCATTTTGGGATTGCAATCACCATTTGCCACACCAAGTCTAGATGCTGTTTTTAAGTCTAGGAGGAGAGCAAAAACAATGCAGAGGGGAAGAAAACCATGCCTAGACCTTCTCCCTAGGTTGTTTGAAGTCACTGGATTTATGACTTTGAGGATAGAAAATTAAAATTAAGTCAGAGTACCTCTTTTCCATGGAATATAAATAGTTCACAGAGATAACAAGAGAAATTTAAAGAAATTTTCATTTTGATGGCAGAAATGCAACATAACATCATTGGATTACTTATTTCGTCAAAGTGAAGTCTCCTTTAAATATTGCTTTTTCAACCTACAGTGATGAGTTTATAACCTTTTCAACATACAGTGATGAGTTTATAACAGTTACAGAGCGAATATGACTAGCTTCCTGCTTCATGCAAAGATACTATAGAAAATAATACTCCAAGCCAAAAAAGAAAAAAGTTTTAAGACATTTTGAAGTCTCTGATTACTTGCTGGTGACAATGAGAAAGTATAACTTTACAAAAATAGATCTGGGTGCCGCCATCTTATCGTAGTGCTCAATCTCCTTCTTTCTGAGCCATTTTCTCCATCTTGACATGCTGCAGGACAAATAGCACATATCACCCACACAGGATTATGAAAATAAACAAATAAACTAGAACAGATCAACACTTTAGTTCTAACAGGAGACAGGAAGGTAAAAAATAAGTAAAAGGATTCCATACAGAAACATTTAGACAAATCCAGAAGGTGAGACATTCTAGTGGACAACAGGTTAAGCCCCTCCAATAACCAATATCATGAAAGGAAAAAAGAGAAGCAGTGGAAGGAGAACTATTACAGATGAAAGAAAATTAAAAGATTTAGGCTGGGTGCAGCGGCTCGTGCTTGTAATCCCAGCATTCTGGGAGGCTGAAACAAGGTGATCACTTGAGCTTAGGAGTTCAAGACCAGCCTGAAAAAGAGGGAAACCCCGTCTCTACTAAAAATAGAAAAATTAGCCTGGCACCTGTAGTCCCAGCTGCCTGGGATGGTGTGACAAGAGGATCGCTTGAACCCAGGAGTTTGAGGTTGCTGTGAGCTAGACTGAGGCTACAGCACTATAGCCTGGTCAACAGAGTGAAACTGTGTTTCAAAAAAAAAAGAGAGAGAAACTTAAAGGATTTAATAACCAAATGAAATGCATAGTCTTTCATAGTCTTTAAATGGCTTCTTGTTATTAAAAAAAACATTTATTGGCTCGGCACCTGTAGCTCAAGCAGCTAAGGCACCAGCCATATACAACAAAGTTGGTGGGTTCGAATCCAGCCTGGGCCTGCCAAACAACAATGACAACTACAAAAAAAAACAACAGTCAGGCATTGTAGTGGACACCTGTAGTCCCAGCTACTTGGGAGGCTGAGGCAAGAGAATCACTTAAGCCCAGGATTTAGAGGTTGCTGTGAGCTGCGATGCCTCAGCACTCTACCCAGGGTGACAGCTTAATGCTCTGTCTCAAAAAAAAAAAAAATTAAAAATTAAAATTAAAAAAAAGAGAAAACATTTATAAAATACATTTGGAGGGAGGATCAGCACCCGTAGCTCAGTGAGTAGGGCGCCAGCCATGCACACCAAGGCTGGAGGGTTCAAGACCAGCCTGGGCCTGCTAAACAATAATGACAACAGCAACCAAAAAATAGACAGGCATTGTGGTGGGTGCCTGTAACCCCAGCTACTCAGAAAGTTAAGGCAAGAGAATCACTTAAGCCCAAGAGTTTGAAGTTGCTGTGAGCTGTGATGCCACAGCACTCTACCAAGCATGACATAGTGAGATTCTGTCCCAAAAAAAAAAAAAAGACATTTGGAGGGAAATTGGAAAAATTTGTAGGAAATTATTATTAACTTTGTTAGGTGGGAAAGGATATTATGGTTATGTAGAAAAATGTTCTTTTTTAAAAATGTACACTGAAGCGAATTGTCGTGATATCTATAATTTTACATACTTTTAAATACTTGAGCAAAATAGAAAATATGAGAAATATTAACAAATGTTAATATACTTATTCTATTAATCTCTTTTTGGAGTATTTCCATTACTCTACAATCAAATGCTTTTTTAAAGTGTTCAGCTTCTTCACTTATTTCAGGGTTAATACGGGGGCACATACAATCATGTTACACAAATCGGTTTTGTAGGGTTAAAGTCCACATCATAGTTGTGTCCTTCACGCAGTAAGTGTGCCATAAACCCTTGCAATGTACCCATTGGGTGGAAACTTACCCAACTCCTTCCCTCCACATTTGGATTTAATATAGTTTTTCTCCCATGTGAACATGTAGTTGTTAACTCTAGTTTCAAATTGGTACTGAGTAAATGTGATGCTTATTTTCCCATTCTTATGATACTTTGCCTAGGAGAATATTCTCCAAACCCATCCAGGTTGTTACAAAAGATACAAAACCTCTTAATACATCTTTATTATAGCTGAATATTATTCCATTATACATATACCACAATTTATTAATTGTGTTGAAGGGCACCTTGGTTGTTTCCACATCTTTGTGATCATGAATTGGGTGCAGATGTCCTCATAGTAAAATGTCTTTTTTTCTTTGGGGTAGATGCCTCTAGTAATGGGGTTACAGCAGCAGTTCTCAACCTGCAACCCACAGGAACTGTATTAAAGAGTTGCGACATTAGGAAGGTTGGGAACCACTGGGTTACAGGATCCCCTTTAGGGGAGGTCTACTTTTAGATCTTTGAGGAATCTCCATATGTCTTTCCATAAAGGCTGTACTAATTTGCAGTCTCACCAACAGTGGATGAGTGTTCCCCAGCCCTCAGCAACATCATCATCTGTATCCACCAGCTATTTCTGTTGTGATTATGATCTATAACAAACAACTCCAAAATTTCATTTCCTTACAACAAACAGATCACTTTTGCCCACTGGTCTGCAGGCCAGGGGGACTTGGCTTTGAGATGTGGGTTGGATTCAGGTCTACTCTATGTGTCTTTATTCTAGGAGCAGTGACCAAAGGATGAAGCAGCAGTGACTTCCAGGACCATGTTCTCATCTCAGAGGGCGAAGGTTCAAGAATGCTGGTGGAAATCCCCAATGTGTAGCCCCTCAGAGGCTCAGTTTGGAACTGGCACACTGTCACTTCCACTCATCGTCTGTGGATCAAAGCATGACGAAGACCCAGTGTCAACAGGGTAGGATGAATGCTCCCCTATAGCAAGAAGTCCTGAAAAATTATGTGGCAAAGAACCTGAATATAAAGGGAGGAAGTGAAGAGTTGGGAACCGCAACAGATGCACTCTCATCAGAGTTCCCAACTTTGTGTTTCCTGTAACACAACGTTCTGTTCAAACCAGTTCCTAATGGCTGCTTCTTGGAAAGTCTGTACACCAGCACTAGGAGAAAACCAATGAATCTCATATGGTTTTCCCAGCAGCCTAATTTACTAATTAACACAGTAACCACCTATCTTTTGCCATTTCAAAGACTAGCACCTAAGGCCAGCTGTACTCAAGAATCCAGCTTACTCCTCATTTATAAGTGAAATATGTTCGTAATTTCCCTTTTATAATGATATATTTCTCCAATTTTAATATCAGGTGTATCCAGATTAAGTAGAATGATTTGGAAGTATTTCTTTTTCTATTGTCTATAAGATTTGGCATGATCTGTTTTCTTGAAATTATCTTTTACTTTTACTTATACATATTAGTTGTCTATTTTTTTTTTTTTTTGAGACTTTGGAAAAAACAAAATAAGAAGAAGAATCCAACTTACAATTCTTTATCCTTGTCTGATTCCTCCAAGAGACCCGCATTTTCCTGCCTTCTTCCCTAAGCCATCCCTGTCACACTGTTTGTTATTGAGGCCAAAACATTTCTTCTTTTCCTCTTTGTTTTATCAGCAAAAGAACCTTAGACTTTATATGTAGTATATAGGGATTAGGTTGCTTGGAGTTGACGGGATAAGCATGGATGTTGTGTGTAGCATATTGAAATTGTGATAATTTAATTAAACCATGGACTTAATGGACCTCCAGGGAAAGTGTGAAGATCAACCTTTTTAAAACCCTGCTCCCTGTTGACGAACAATAGCAACAACAACAAACTCATGTTCTCCTTCATAGTAAACATTTAATAAGGGCACTTTCTCTGAGCCTACTATACTGCTTTGTTTTCACAGCAATAGAAACGGAGATCAAAGACAAACAAGACCAGTGTCTTGAGAGCCCTGGGGAGTCGTTTTGAGAAGGGGAAAATTGGGTCAAAAATCAGAGGTCGAACAAGAATATAACTAAAACTAATCAGCTGGATTTGGCCAAGGCCACCACCGCTAGTTGCACAGGTTGTACCTTGCACAAGGGCGCTTGCCCAAAAGGACAAATGGAGGTAAAATTCAGCATGTGCCCTGTCTGCCAGCCTAGCCAAGGCCCTCGTGCAGGCTGGCATCATCTGGAGAAAGGGATGCCATTTATAAACACACAAGGTTGTGATCTGTTTTCCAAGCTCAAGCCCAAAGAACTATTCCGTACATTCTCCCAGCGGGGTCACCTTTTCTAAATAGCACAATGTACCATATGGGCTACTGGACCTGAATTTAGCAACTGGGAGGTCAAATGGGAGGATAAAATTTTAAATTTACATGACAGCCATTTGTAAACCTATAACACTATTCAAGCATAAAGCAGGGCAGGCCAAGGTGATTCAGAAGCATAGCAGGTGACAGGAGAAATTACATTGACCACAAATATTTTCAGCCTAACCCACAGCAGGTAGATTCCACATGAGATACTCAGGTATCTAACAAACTCCTCTGCAGGAAATCATTTGAGAACAGACTGGCCAGAAAGCACAGATGGGAGTAGACATGATGATTTCTAAAAGTCCACCTTGGTCGCAAACCCCAGGGCAGACCTAGCCAGTAGGGTAGAAAAACCTCAGACAGCAGCACCTGAGCCAGCCTGGCCTGGCATAACTGCTTTGATCTCACCAAGTTTGACTTGAAGAAAACATCTGGTTCCGGGGCTTCTCAGAGGCCAGTTGGTACAAAACCAAGGGGAGGTTTTTGTAAAGGTCTGTAGCACCGTGATTGGGGGGATACGCACAGTGCTACAAAACCCATGGAGACCTGTACAAAAACTGCAGGGGCAAAAGCGCTATTTCCCTGGGAAATTCTCAGCCTGGGAACCATCCCCCAAGGGATGAATTCACCAGGCAGCTTTCCTCCTTGCTTGGTGGCCCAGAAAGGATGCCAGGAAGTTGACTGGACCACGGAAGATGACCTCTCACTCCCTATTGTTCTCCCTTGGGTGAAACGGGCATTTCAATGTTTTCTTACAGCACTTTTGGGGAATACAAAAAAGTGTTCTTTAAAAACACCTCTTATCTTGCTTTCATGCTGATTCTACTGCAAAAGAGAGTTCTATGAGCTACCTCCTGTGGAATGTATGAATCCAACTCCCTAGAGACATTTGCTGAAATGCTTTGCTTTGCAGTTGGGAAGATGGATTTGAAGAGAGATTGATTTGTTTGTAGGCAATCACCAGCCACCACTGCTCATTCTGAAACAATTCTGTAAATCACCCGTACCTGATCAGTGCTTCACGCCACCTCATCTGCTCTTATGGGACCACACGTTATCAGCCCTTGTCGCAGCATCGGTGACTGTAAATGCCTTGACTCTGAAGTAGTCACAGATCCAAGACCCATAATCTTTCAAGATTGACAACTAGATGTAGGTCTAGGAAGAAAAAAAAAATCTAAAACAACAGAAAGCGACCTTTCAGAGCTCCTGGTAAGGTGTGCTGTGCAGGGAACATTCACAGCAGGAAGATGGCTCCTGCACGCTCCTCACACAGCAGCCTCCTGAAGCAAACCCATCCCTATCTGCAGTGGATTAAATCATCAGGAACCAGCTCGATGAGCAACAAGTGCCATCTTCCAAGGAGCCAAGCCCTAAAGATCCTTCAGTCCTAAAGCTGCTGGGGAGAAGACAGGCAGGAAGTACTGTGCAGATTATAGAGAGGTCGTCCAACGCCGTGATACAGATAAGCTCATCTTCGGAAAAGGAACCCGTTTGACCGTGGAACCAGGTAAGTAATTCGTTTGTTCAAAATTTGGAGTTAAGGCATCTTCCATCTAGGAGGCAGAAATATTAGAAAACAGGAATGGGTGAAATAGCGCTTATTTAGGGTTGAAGACAACTGCTGGGAAGAAGCAAACTATGGTCATTCCTCTCCATGGGAGTGGGGCTGGGGAGCATCCGCAAAAACAGTGGTCTTGAGGGGATGTCACGGAGCCCATAAGGTCAGGGAAAACTGAGAGAATTCTGCCCAATTCATGAGATTCGTGTCCAGCTGTAGAAACCAGAGTCATTGACCCAACTCCCGAACAGAATCATAACTGACCGGGAATGAGGCTGATCTGAGTCGGGGTGATTCTATGGAGGTGACTCCAAACATAAACAGCTCTGAACTTCCTCAGGCCAAACACATCCATCCCCTGGGCATGGAGGGTGAGGCCAGAGCAAGTGGTCACTGGTGCTCCTGCATCTCTCTTTAGAGGAAAGGAATGTGTTCCAGACTTTTGTTTCTAATTGTGTGAATTGCAAAGGGAAACTAGGTTACTGGTGAGAAGTAGAGAACGTTCTGGTTCTCACTGAGACCAGATGCCAAGCAGAACAAAGTGAATGTGTAAGGCTTCTAAGAAATGTTTTGTAGTCTCTAGGACTCAGCCAGGAGTAGTCCGCTAATGACTCCTAGTGTGTCCATCTCATAAAGAGGACAGGGAGCCACTTGATTAACTGTTATGAAGGAATCGTGCTCAACTCAGAGGGCATCTTTTGGTGTCCTGTAAGTGGCATTTAAATTCAACTGTGTCTTGCTAAAAGAAGATAGTGGTCTCCACTTAGCAGAAACTTCCAGTTAGATAATGCATGTTAATGTTAAGCCAGAGAATGTAATAAACCAAAACCAAAAGCCAGGGCAAAGTTCCCAGGGAATTCTAGCAGTAAGGCTTGTGCTCCCAAATCTGCCCAACTGCCTACTAGAAAAAAGGAGCTTTGGCATCCATCTTGTGTTTTCCAAGGTAAAAGAAGGCTCTAGAGGGGGAGGGTGGAAGAGGGTGATGGGTGAGGTCTCTCAGAGACTGAGGACTGGGGGGCCCTGGTGTAAGCAGTGAAGGAGGCTGGGGGGAAAATATGGGCATCTACATCACATCCCCAGGCCCCACATGCTGTGGGAGAGAGAAGGACTTTGCCCTTTGAGAGACAGAGAGAGAGACCCAAAAGAGATGCATTCAGGCTTTTCCTTTTAAAAATCAAAATCTTTGAAAAATTTAGAAAATTCAACTAATTCAGGCCCTTGCCTTCCAGGGGCATCCAAGCTGAGTCCCAGCAGACTGCATGCAGGTTATCTGAGTCTTGTTTCACTTATCTGCGGTATCAGACACTAAAAATTACACTTGAACTTTTTTTTTCTTTGCTTATCGGTTTTAGTTAGCATTTATGTATTTAATGTATGGCCCAAGACAACTCTTCTACTTCCGATGTATGGCAGAAAACAAAAAAAAAAAGGTTGGACACCCTTGCAATGCCCTTTTTGGCTTTAAAACATCTCATTAAAATAATAGTTTACCCACATTTCTAGCAGAGCGAAAGACTGATTTCCTAATTTCCCTTTGTTGGCCAAGTTCCTCCTAATGGATTAAGTTCCTCTGTTTACAGAGTTACATGGTCCAATATTTCCCTAAGTGGGGAGCGCACAGTGCAGGATTTTAGATGGTAAATGGATACTTTCTTTTCATTTTAATGACTCTTAATGGATATCAGGATAGTACAACTAGATCATCAAAACCATGCGATCTAAAGTTTTCTTTTAATTATATTCTAAGTAAATTTTTTTT
>NW_003852620.1:150429-202786 GCF_000181295.1 Otolemur garnettii
AAAAAAAAAAAAAACCTCAAAGAAGATGTGACTAATTGAAGTTTGGAAAACACTGACCTGGTGCATTCTATCATCCTTTGAAGTGAAAAGATAAAGGGCTTCCAGAGGGGGCAGGACCCCGAATATCTTTGAATGGTGCCTTCTTTTTTTAGCCAACTAATATTGGATTAAAGAGGCATCAGTGCAAACCCAGGGCCTTTATCTTTTCAGAAGCCTTTTGATGCTTTCTTTCCTCAGGAGCTTCTTTCAAGTTCTTACTCGTAGGGCTCCCAGGTAGCACAAAACTAACAGAACAGGTCTATAGAAACCCATGGCTGCAGGTCCCATCATACATTTCAGCCCTCTGAATAGAGTAAATCAGAAGACAGCACTTCACTTCGTAAGACAGAGCCAGAGAACAGGGCAAAACAGTGTGGAAAATAGTGCTGCTGTGTAAATTTGTGTTTCTGGCAGTGGTGATGGCAGGGGTTAGATAAGGGCGCTGGCCATCAGCAACATCTGCATACTATTTATTATGACATGTCCTCATTATATCACTGACCATTGAGTGCTTGTCATTTATCCGGCCATAGGAATAGGCATTTCAATGAATGTCGTTTTGCTCAGTTCACACAACGATCGTATGGAATTAGATTCCATCACTTGCATTTTGAAGATCAGGACACTGAATCCAAAGGGAGCTCCTCAAGATCAGGCAGCTTAGCAAAGGCATAATTCGAATCATCTGTCTGATTCCAGGATCTGTGCTCTTAAGAACTTGGCCATTCTGTCAGGGCTGCCGCTCAATGGGGGCACAAGTAGAAATTTTTCCTGCCTGGCCCAGGATTCAGCAACTTGCCAAGCTAAATCTTAAACAAAAGCTATGCTACTTCCCTTCCAGCACCATCCCCACCACCTCCTTCACAGAGAAAGAGCTCCTGCCCCTCCCCCAACCCCAGGCCAAAGCCAATTACCCAAAGAGAGCTTCTTCTTCCTAAGGAGGAGCCCAGTGAGACCCACCCCTCACATTACATCCCTGGAGAAAGGTCTAGGGAGTGATCAGAGCATCACCCTTTACTCCAAGAAAGAGGAGATCACAACGTTCTGGACTCATCAACACATGCCCAGACTTCCAAGAGAGGATGTTCCCACTTCTCCTGCCCACTGGCCCTTACTTGGCATCTTTGGCATTCCCTCCCATCCCAATGGGCATCTCCCAGAGCCCAGATCTTGCACGTGCAGATCCCTCTACCTGGGACCACTTTCTCCCAGGAACTCACATCGCTTTCTCCCTCCCCTCCTCCAGGTCTCTACCAAATGTCACTTCTGGTGAGGCCTTTCCCAACCATTGCCTGTCATTTTGCAGACTCCTTTCCTGCTCATGTCCACCCGGAACTGCATGTGCTCATTGACTGTCTCTCACAGAGCAAGGATTTTGAGTTGTTTCTTACTGTAGCTACAAATAGTATATTGAAGGCACTAAATGAATAAATGAATGAATGCAGAAAGGAATGAATGAATGAATCAGAGAAAAAGTCAGCTGTGGTATAAGGCAAAAGGAAATAGAAATGGAAGTAAGCTGGGAATCTGCAGAGCCAACCCTGAGTCCCAGCTCTGCAGCCTCCATCACATGCCTAGCACTATTCTATGTGCCAGTGTGAACAAAACAGACAAAACTTCATGCCATATTGGAACTTACTTTCTAATGGCAAGAGACAGATGGTAGGAAAAGTTAATTAATTAAATATATAGTATTTTAGGTGGTATTAAGCCCTGTGAAGAAAAATAAAGCGGGGAGGGAGAATAAAGAATACTAGTGGGAGGAAGCAGTGTGCAGTTTTAAACAGAGAAGTCCCAGAAAGCTTCCTGGGAAAGGTGGCCTTTGAGCAGTGATCTGGGGAGGCAGCCAGAGGAGAGCGCTTCCCCAGAGTGCTGCCTGGGGTGTGTGAAGAATAGCAAGGGGATGATGGGGACAGAACTCAAACATTAGGTCAGGTTGTGATGGGAGTGGGGGGTGGCTTGTAGGTCACTGTAAGGACTTCTGCTTTGGGATTCAAAAGGGAAGATTGGAGAATAAAATGGAGGTCACACGTGACCTAGAGAAAAGTCACAGAGAGGACTGGATTCCAGTCCAGAAGGGATCACCCTCCTTAACTCAGAGAACACCAAAAAACCAAATTCTCTTCTTCCTCAGCAATCTCTCCCAACAGCCCTTTCCCCAAAGATGTGTCCTGGTAGTGATATGACATCCCCCCTGCTTCAAGTAAACTTATTTTCTCCTGAGTCTAACCCTTAAAAACATTCTAATAATTACCTTGAGGCTTCCTAGTTTACAGAGTGCTTTATGTAGACCCTTTCACTTAATCTTTCAACCTGCTAATACAGAAGATATTATCTGCATTTTATAAAGGAGACAGATAAAGCTCAGTAAGCTTAAAGAACTTGGCCAAGATTATACACTTGGTGGGGGACAGAGTCTTCTAATATCTTTCTACTTCAAGCGAGAACCACCCTCATGTTAGTGATTCTCAAAGTATGATTTGTAGACCTTTATGGGATATAAGCTGACCTAAAAATGCATCTTCCCTCTTTGGTTTTTATGAGCAACATACAGGCAATCTCATAGACTCTGATTCTCACATACGATAGGAGCTAATGTAAGTGTCTTCTAAGTGTGAATGTGTCATTAAAGCTTGCTGCAATTTAGTATTCATGAATAGTTTATTAAAATGAGCTGAAGAATCGAATTCTATTTTGTACTAAGAAGTCTGGCTGTTGCACGATTCTTGGCAATGATGAAAAGCTCTTGGATATGAAGTGGAATTCCCCTAAAAGGCTAGAATAAGTGCTGCATATAACCCCCTAGGTCTTTGCCCCACCTAAATGTAGCCCAAAGTTTAGGAACCACTACTCTATAACCAATCGAATAATATCACCTCCTAGAGATTTTTCCACCTCTCTTTAACCCTAATCAAACCAAAATATCCATTCTAGTCTATATTTATCCCCTCTCCTTTGGAGCACAAATTCTGTCAAATTGTGACATGGGCAAAAGCTTGGATTTCTATTTGACATTGGAGTCATCTCCTGCTCCATCCTGAAGAATAGCCTCCAAAACTGAAGATAAGAGTTTAGAACAGCGAGGGCAGAAAATCCATCCAACAGCTACCACCTGATTTGGCAACTGGGGCTGGGGTTACTGTAAAGAGAAAATTTGCATTAGCTTTGCCAGCTGTGTAGGACCTCTGATCTTCGGCAAAGGAACCTACCTGGAGGTAGAACCACGTAAGTAACCTGCTTTTCCTCCTTACTACATTTGGCAATTATCTTTATTAAATATTTTCCTAAATCATCAGATTGGGAAACAGTTCTCAGATTATTGAAAAATGCCTTCAGCAGATAATTTAGCATGGGGTGGTTTGTGGAAAAGGGACTGAGTTTCTGATAAAGTCTGGTGGGGGGGTGTGATTTTGGCAACCTTCCTGATCCACTGTCTTTCCCAGAGAGTCTTCCCTGTCTTCCTGCTCCCTGACTAAGTTTGGAGATCAGCTTCCTTAACACCTGTGCAGTCACCCTGTACATACAGGGTGGGCCACACTTACAGCACTTCTGAGCAGGGGATGGGCGTGGAACAAACATAAAACCAAGAGTTCAGAAACTGAGTTCTAATCCTTCTGATAAACTCTGTGACTTAACTTCAATGCACTCTAGTTTCCCTGTAGTTACACTAAAAGATTTCCAATGTGTCTTCCAGCTCAGCACACGATGATCCTGATTATCTCCCAGACTGGTTCTTAGAGACCATTTGGTAAGAAAAGCAACAACACCCAATGGCGCAAATACCTTATGATTCAGGCGGAATTCTCTGACTTCTTGGAAAGAAGTGCTGTCAAGGGAGTAAAAGTCTCCCTGTGCATCCATTAATTAGCCCTCCTGTGACCACAGGGGGTTGGAAAGTGACCACTGAGGTTCCTTTCAACCCTATTCTATCACTCTAGTTCCACAGAAGGAAACTGAAGTCCAGAGATCTGAGAGAGAGGCCCAGTTCAGCCACTCAGTTAAACACTTTTAGCTTCAGTGACTTTGTCTGTAAGATGGATGTAATAATACCACCTCATGAAGTTTATTACAGTGATGTTTGTGGAAGGGATCTAGACAGCAGCTGTTTGTTAAGTAGAAAAGCATTTATACAAATGGTGAGCAGCTATGGTTGTTCTGATCCTCTGGGAAGATCCCAGGTCTTTTGCTTTAGTGGTTCTTGCAACAACCATCCTGTCTTTCTGCCCCTCACTGAGTCACTGTCCTGTTGTGATTGATTTAATTGAGCCTTAGAATTAAGTTTCTGCTGACAATGGCCATTTGGCAATTCTCAACAAATCCAAAATGATTCCTTTCTCCCTGTGAACATATGATCCCAAAGCAAGATCTGGGGGGTAAAAAGAGATGGCAGGTTGAGGAGATAATAGCAGAAAACCTGCTGACTTTCCTAAATGCCAACACTCAGAAGATAACAGACCTCAAAAACCTTCCAAAATGTAATTATGTTCAGATCTCAGAAGCCCTTGCAAATCTCTGTCTCTAGCTACACCCATTCTGCTCTACCCATCCCCTTCCAAACAGATGAACTAGTCTGATAGGAGGAACAAGTGGCAAGATTTTTTGTAGTGATGTCTGGGGTAGTGCTTTGACAGCACAACTCTTCTTTGGAAATGGCACTCAACTCATTGTGGAACCAAGTAAGTTGTGTCTTTTACTATAGGTCAGTGTGTGTCTATTTCCTTGGAGTTGTTGTAGCTTTGTCCCGAATGAGCAGGGCTTTTGAGGAAGTCAACTGGTTCTAAATTGGAAATCCATTGTTTGTTACAAAGAGCTGGGGTAAAATTCAAGGGCAGATGCATTCAATTTCTCTTAAGAAAATATTCTGTATGTGTTTGTACAAACTCTGTTCTGAGGCTTGGTATTGATAAGTCTTTATAACTACCTAAAAAAGCCCTAGTCAGGCTTCTGGTTCTGGTCTCCTGGGACCAGGGAAAAGTCCAGCTGCAAATGCAGCTGAGGGTCTCCCCACCCTTTATGAGGGAAAAGAGTCATGGTCACTGTGTAGGAAGAGGGAGAGGTAGAAAGAAGAAAAGTATTATGACAAGTGATAAATAAAGAAGTTTTCTCTCTCTCTCTCTCTAGCCAATCTCACCCTTGTCAATTTTGTCTGAGAACTTGCATTAAACAAACATGACTGGCTCAGACTAAACAGTCCCCAAGGGCTCATCTAGCCTCAGTCTCCTGAGAGCAGTTATAAGCTCCCCTTCCCTGTTAGCCCTGAGTCGAGGGACTCAGCACAAGGATTCAGGAGCCCTCATCCAATGTAGAAACACAGCCCCAACTGTAGGATGATAGAGAAGTCATGGGGCTCTCCTGGAGACAATGTCCCCTTGGCCTGTCCCAGTATTTGGAAATCCAGGGCCTATATTCAGGTAGTTTGGGTAACTGCTAACAGGCAATCCCGGGGACCAGGGCAGAGAACAAGAGTCTGTCAGACACTTTCCAAAATGCCAAGTCCAGTGGGGCAGACATTGCCTCTTACATGGCTAGGTTTTTATTTTGTTAATTGAGAAGAAATAAGGAAGTGGGGAAAGGTGCATGGATGTGGGGAGGCTACGTCATGGTCCTATAAGTGACTGGTACAGTCAGCATGGTCTCTGCCTCTCAGAGGATAATATAAACTTATAAAGGTCCCTCATTTCCTGTTGCTTCCAGGGAAATAGTGGGATTTGGTGAGTTTCCTTATCTTTGAGGGGAGAGAGACTAGAGCAATGAAAAGGAGGGAAACAGAATCTTGTTACAGCTGATTGCAGTCTGATTGATGTTTAGCAAATTGCATCTGAGCAAAAAGTATTGTGTTTCATTTTCCCCTTTAAATCATTTCCACTTGAAATTTGGAATTATCTGCACTGTTAGAATCAAATCTTTGAGACTGTGCCTTTGGGAGTCTTAGGGAAGAAGGAAATTGATGAGACTGATGTTTAGCCCTTCTGCCAGGACGCTGACCATGCTCCCCGATGACACGGTTTGCCTCTCTGATCTGCTTCTCCTGCAGTGATGGAATATAATATGATAATGTGAAGCTCAGGTAGGAAGTGAGAATTTTCAATCAAGCCCCCAGTCTTTAGGGTTTTAACAGTGAATAATGGGCCTGCCCAACTGTCATTCTCTTTTGCCTGGTTCTAGCCCTAGGCCCTTGATTTTTGGTGATGGAGACAGAGTAATTCGTATGGTCTTTAAGTTCTATTTCACATGATTGCTATATACTCCTGAGACTTGTATCTGGATCCGGAGTCAGGAGAAATTATAAAACAAAAATAATCCAAAGCAAGCCCTGGCTTCTCAGACCCACATCCATGATACACAGCACCGCTGGGCTCCCCCAATGGCCACCAATTTCTTGTTCAATCCTCAGGTTCTTAGAAAGCCTTTCACTGGGTTCAGGGAATAAGAAAGCAGATTCATTATTATTGTGAGACTCTGAGAGATGGAAGAAATTAAGTTTCTAATCAGAAAGCTCTGTTTATGACCCAAGAGAAGGGAAGCAGAGTATGAGAAGAGAACCTGTTTCTAAACCTTCCTCTCCTCAACCTAACATTTGTTGTAAGAAATGTCAATGGTCAGTGCCCCGTCCCTACCCCCAAACTACTGTGGTCTTCTTGGAAGGACTTTCCAATAAACCGAGAGTTAAATTTTCCATCTTGAAGGCAGCAATCAGTCAACTGCCACCCTCTTTTCTTGCTCTGTCTTGTCCCTGTCCCAGCTTGGATGAGGACTTCATCTCTCTCCAGAAATTCAACTATCATTAACTTCAAAGGGAACTGAAACTCTGTGCACTCAGCCCCCTGGTCTCATCAAGGCCAGCCTTTGTAGTTCTCTGAGCCGTGGGCTCTCCAGGCTGATACGTGCGGCTAGGGAGGTAGGGCGCAGATGTTCTGGCCTGGGCATCAGGGCCAGCCGCAGGCTGATTACCTGTCTGATAGTGTTGCAATGTGCTCCTGGGCCACCAGACAGATATTTTTTGGAACTGGCACCAAACTCTTCGTGGAGCCCCGTGAGTTGATCTTTTTCCTATATTTCTAGGGATAATTTGAGTCCTGGGACTGGGGCTTCTATCCAATTGGCTTTAAAAATTATAATGAGCAGATGACATTAGAACTAGGAGATGGAGTAGCACAGACAGGAAATGAGCCAGAGTGAAGAGGCTAGACTGAGTCACTGCAATAGTTCTGTGACTACCTTTAATTTTAAATATATATACTGTATATTAAGACTATAGTTCCCACTTATTTCTGAACTCTTCAGAGCAGCCCAGAAGACACAAGGAAGTTGAGTAGAATTACACTAAGAGTTGGAGCATTCAGGGGGAGACAATGGCAGGGACGCTGTGGCCCCAGTTCCTCAGGGGACTGCTTCATCTTTCCTGTCCCTTTGGCTGACTTGCGCACGCCTCATTGCAAACTGAAAGCAAATACTTTGCAGCTTGGAAGATTCTGGAGAGAGATTGTTAGCCTGATCAGAGTAATCAGGTACAGCCAACTTTTCTTTCCAGGTCTAAATTAAATCCCACATTGGCAGAAAATCTTGAAATTCTGAGTAACATTTATTATAGATGTTGCCATTCTTAGGGGCTATGAATCTAAAACATAGATGATTTCTAAGTTTATAAATTAAGAAGGCCTGTTCAGGAAGGGTATACACTTCTTTTTGTATTATCTACCAGTACATAACGTGAGCATTGTATTGGTAATCATAAAAAGAGAAAGTCCAGGGGTGGCGCCTGTGGCTCAAAGGAATAGGGCACCAGCCCCATATGCCAGAGGTGGTGGGTTCAAACCCGGCCCCAGCCAAGAACTGCAAAAGAAAAGAGAGAAAGTCCAAAAATAAAACAATGGTCCAAATAAATAGCCCTTGAAACACATGTTGAAATGTAATTACACTTGGCAAATCCTCAAAAGATAAACCACTAAGTTTCTAAATTAAATTTTAGACTACAATTTTATACAACTTTAAATTTTGACTTAAGCCAAATTTATAAAATAGACTAGACAACTACTTTGAGTGCATTCCATTTTAAAAAAAGGTTTTAATTCAATCAGATAGCTTTCTCTTAGGTTACTAAAATGAAAAGAGAAAAAGCACTTTCCTTTCAAACAATTGTTTTGAACATATAGACATTAACTTAGAAAGATAGTCTGAGAAAATGGTTTTCCCAAATCAAGGCCTTATGCGCCATCTGAAATGCTAATAGATTCAGAGCTCAGTGTCATAAGTGCATGACTTTCTTCAGGTTCAATTTCTTCACCAGTGTTCACATTATTCAAATCACATCTCCCCAGCCCGAAGTGATCATTGACAATTGTCTGATGAATTCAGGTTTTAAAATCCCAGCAAGCCTTAATTGTCAAACTAAATCAGACTGGGATTAAGTCATATGCTTAAATAAACAAGTGTCTTTTTTTTTTTAATGGACAAGTTTCCTTTCTACCTCATAATTCCCTTAAAAGTCAACCAGAATACATCTCAAACCAATCGTGAACAAGAAATGTAGCAGTTCTGAAGGAAGGTGAATGAGCAACACGTGTGGTTTCCAGCCCTTACTAGGGTTATCTGCGTCTGTTATCAGTGGCTTCAGCTATGCCAGGAAACAAAACAATGAAGATTTTCTCACGCAGGTTGAAAGCAGGTTCCAAGAAAGCCCTTTGAAAAATTCCCAGTCCTCTCTCTTATCTAAAGCTGAAGCCAAAGATATAAGGAACCAGATTATAAGGAACAAGTCTCCTGCCCTGAGTGACTGGAACAAAATTAGTCTTTCAGCTGCACTTCTCAACAGAGAAAAGATGGAGAATTATGATGGCAGCAATGAGGGGGCTGCTCTGAACGGCTGGTTTCCTAGGAAAGCCCTGATCAGCCATGGTCCATTTACTGAGAGGTGATCAGCAGGAACTTCCTGACTAGCAATCACTCCCTCTCAACCAGATATGACCAGTTGATTTTGGTGTAGCTCTACTAGCATGAGCTATATAGCTAAAGCCCAAATCCAGATTCATGGTAAAGCACTAGAAAAAATTACTTATTTTCCATTTACACATTCATTACCAACTATTTGTTCAGCAATACCTAAGATCCTGATTGTAGACCATAGTAGATACAATGTACACTGGAATTCAACATATTTTTCATTTGCTACCAAGAAGCCAAATTCACCTAAGTTTTAAATACTAAGAGCCATATTGATGGGAATAATTAACATAGAAAATCAGCAATTAAGTTGAGGATTGGAAATATATCCAATTGCCCTTTACAGATTGATTGTCTTTCCTGATTTTAGGATTCCTTCTTTAGCAGTCATCTGAAAGGAGCATGAGAATCCAAATCTCCATGGACACAAAACTTAAACACAATTCAAAAATGTCAATAAGGCATAGTCTTAAAGCTTCAAGACTTTTGGTTTTGAGGGGGGAAAAAAATGCACTTAAAAAGTAGCAGATAGATGACAGCCCAAGGTGAGGCATGAAGGAAGAGGACACCAGGAGGAGACCCAGTTACTGAACCAACATTCTTTCCATAGCTCCTCTCAGAATAAAACAAGAAGAAAAGGGCTGCTACTCATTTTATGTCTATAAGGACTTATTGAGAGTGATATTTATTCTCCTATTAAAGACTCAAAGGAAACTCTGGTAGTTAGTCCCTTACAGAAGAGTAAGTATTCACCTAAACGCAGAGACATTCCATTTAAGATCCCTTCCAGTCCATATAACATGGGAGACCCCTGCAGTGACCCAAACACCCCCATCCTCAGAGCACTTGGACCTATTATGCAGTCCTTCTCAGACCCTCAATTCTTTACTTGACATAATGCCAAACACCTGCCCTGCTCTCCTTCCAAGGGCCCATTCATTTAAAATAAACCAAGTAGGGCAGACAGATATTCGGCCTAACCTTAATTGTCCAGAGGATTGATCAATAACACATACATAATTGAAACCCAGATGATCCAGAAACTTCTTTACAGTTGTTATTTCCCATCTCTGCTCCATGTCTCTCTCAGCAGCTCCTAACTAGAAGTCAACTGACGGCCTTTCCTGTCTGCTCCCCTTGGCGATTCTTTCATGAGGTGCTCACAAGCCCAGCTCACTCACAGGATGCATGGAGGTCTGGAGTGTAGTGTTTGGCCCCAGCATAATTGGATAATCCCTACTATTTAACTCCCACAAAGTTGTAGATAAATCATTTCATAAAATAAGTTTATTATATTTACAGGGTATCAGACTCCTACCAAACCATCCGTTTTCGTCATGAAAAATGGGACAAATGTCGCTTGTCTGGTGAAGGACTTCTACCCCAAGAATGTGAATATAATTCTCAACTCATCCAAGAAGATAAAAGAATTTGACCCTGCTATTGTCATCTCTCCCAGTAAGAAGAAGTACAGTGCTGTTAAGCTTGGTCAGTATGAAGATCCAAATTCAGTGACATGTTCAGTTGAGCACGAAAGGGAAACTGTGCACTCCACAGACTTTGAATTGAAGACAGAGTCTTCAGGTGAGTCCTATCTGGCCTTAAGGGGTGGAGATTATGGGGAACAAAAATTAGGGGAAAGGCAAGTTAGAGATGTAAGCTCTCGACAGATACTTCTCAATGTGGCATCATACTGGAAATAAGACTTAGGCCCAACCACAGCCTTCCAAGGACTGGGAAGGAAAAGCTCGGCATCCCTCAACTGGACTCTAAGACAAGCCAGTCTCGTTTCATTCCCATCTCTCCTCCTTACCAGCCACTGCCTCCTTCATATGAGCAACTGTCCTGCTCCTAGACTCTGGGGTCAAAAGCCCATGTGCAGTCTGATTCAGTGCTAAATTCCAAAACAAAGGGCAGCCCAGCCCATCATAGGGTTAAGAATTTTAATTCTTCCTACATATGAGAGGTATGCCTGGGTATTGGCCTCATGGCACAAAGAAAAAAGCCCAGAACGGCAAACATGTTGGTTGTGTCAATAGCTGTTGGACCTTAACCAGATCACACCCTCTGGTCTTCAGTTTATTTATTTAAAGTCTCCTCCAGTTTTAAAACCCTACAGTCCTTTGAGCCCCCTTGGGTGCTAATGTATCCCTGACCCCTGAGGTTTGTTCCAGATAATCAAAAACCAACCAAAGCTGGAAAGACAGAAGCTCCAACAGCAGACCCTCAAAATGCAGATCCTCAGAAGACAAAGGAAACTTCAGAGAGCTGCCGTCAACCCAAAGGTTAGTTCAAATCACAGAGCCAGCTTCAGAATTAAGAATTACAGCAAAACCTGTAATTGTCAACTAGGGTCAAAAAGCATCAGATTTTAAAAGAAAACAGAAAGCACACTGAGCCCAGTGAGTTCTCTCAAGCCTCTGACTCCCCCAAACCCTCACAGCCTTGCCTGGCTGGCAACACAGCCTTCCAAAGCTTGCCTGGCTGGGGGTGACCAGCAGCCTGGAGGTACCACACTGGGCTTGCAGGCCAGCGAGACCGCAAGATCGGGGGCAGGCTGGTGCCCGTGTTGTAAGCCCAGTGTGGGGAAGGGAATTGCATCTCTCTCTGAAGCCACATTCTTCACTCTGGTTTGGCCACAGTTCGTGCGGAGAAAGTGAACATGCTGTCCCTCACCGTGCTGGGGCTACGAATGCTGTTTGCCAAGAGCGTTGCCGTCAATTTTCTCCTGACTGCTAAGTTATTTCTCCTTTAAGGTAAGAATCAGCCATTTCTTATTCCCACCTCCACCCAAACTACACTGTACAGAGGGGAAAGGTTTGGACATTCTAGGAAACCAAGAACCACTGGGGAGGGAGAATAGAGACAAATTCAGAACTGATAATGTGACGGATCTCAGATACTCAGCCTAACAATATCCAGTGTCCTGCCATCCTTTCATTTTAAGCCAAAAGCCCATTAGTAAGTAGAGTGCACTGTTTCCCTAATATGCCAGCCAATAAACCCCATCTCCACCCCAGAGAGAAAATTGAAGCTAAATAAGGAGAAGAATTAGTCTTCTTGAACTGCTGTTGTTTATTTGTCCAAGAGGCCATGGGTTATTTGCAAAGCCTTATAAAGTTTCACCTGAAAAATATTCAAGGGAAGCAAGCAGAACCCATCTTTGCCCTGATAAAGGGAATCCCAGCTCCTGCTCTTTTGTCATCAAAAGACAGGCCAGCCTGCCTTTGGGATGAACCTACAGCCCCTCTTAGTAGTGAACAGCCCACTACTAGCTGATGCACTCAAGATGTGCACAAAGTTGGAGCTGAGACATTATTTGCTTGATCCTTGTATTCCCCTTTTCAAGTGATCTTGTGCTTGAACTTCATACAAGGCCTAAGTTTTCACAAGAAATGTGTCCCCCTTACTCCTTCTCCAATACTCCACAACTTATCAGCCCCGGCTCCTGTTCTAGGTACAACCTTAGACTTGGAGTGTTGGACTGATCTGACCCAGTCTGTAAACATTCCCACTCCTTCCCACACGGGTGTCCAGCCCATGTGTTATTTTACTGACAGTCCCACGGACACAAGCAGTGTGGGTTTTAGTCCTCACTTTGTCACTAACTCACTGGGTTCCCTGAGCCATGTTGTGTCACCTCTGTGGACCTGGGGTTTTGCATCATTAAGACAAAGGGGTTAAAAATGACTAAAGTCTACTTTGATTGGGTCTGAAATGTATTCAGAGAACACAACTTTATGAATGTTCACATCCTTAGACAGTTTAAATGTGGCCTGTCCAAAACAGGAAAATTCAGCAAATGCCGCCATGGGGATCTCATATTTAACTAATAGAAAACACGTAGCTGGGGCACTTTAACTTATATACAGAAATTTAGGGGACAAAATCACTCGTTGCATTAAACTGAAATATGGCCTAGCTGTGTTTACTAGTCTTTCATCCTTACTCTTGTCCCTCAACTTCTCACTCCCCCAGCAGCCTTCTTTATCTTCCACTGCAAGTTTTTTTTTCTTAGAAAAAGCTGTTTAGGGAACTTCTCGTACTAAAGAAGAAAATATAAAAATTATCACCTCTCCTTTCCCTTTATTGTATGTTTCATATAAATGTGTGATAATACCGATAATTCTTTAATACCTATATTTGTTGGCAAGCTTGTCTCCAATGGTAGAAAAGCAGGAAATATTTTCAACTGTCATTATATTCCATGCCTAGCAAGCACGCTATCTGGCCAATCCCATGTTCTCAAAAAATGTTTATATTAAACATTCAATTAACAATTAAATTAAAACAGGTAAATTTTTAAAAAGTAAATAAATAAAAATGATTAAAGGAGAGCTAATGGGTTTCCTGACTTGGGCCAACATTGATAGCTCAGTTATTGCCATATGTGGAAGGGAAGCACGTCCCGATAGGATAGATTAGTGATGTCTGCAATGCCTCAGCATAGCAGGCACTGGCCACCCCCAGACTCCATGACCCCTACAATTCCCTCCAGCACTATGACTCTAGAACTTTCTTCATTTGCAGGCTGATGGGCACCAGGAGGCTACACTCCCTGAAGGAAACCAAGAGTTTACCAAGAAGCTTGCTCCTGGGCTTCTCACTTCCAGGTGATTCCAGCTGACCTGCCACAGCCTTGTTTAAATAGCTGCTAGAAAAACCAGTTTCTCTTGGAAGGCAACAAATCCAGCTCATCCTCCAGCCTGGCAGAAAGATGAAAGTCTGGAGAGTGAGGGCTTATGGTCCTAAGTGCTTCGTATGTTGCTTTATGAAGGATAGAGGATATTAATGGATGTAGGACTCAGTTTTTTCCTCCTACAACTGATATACTTTGAAAGTGACATTTCATTCCTTTTGACTTTCTTTACGTTCAGAAGTAGAAAGTGGGAACCAACAAGTTCCCAGTTACACTCTTCATGAAGAAAAAAGGACCCAGGGGAGGAAGAGTGGGTTTACTTTTACCTAAACTTGGACATCTCTGCTTAACTTGCCAAGATTTGCCCCAAATCAGCATCTTTCTAATTCCCCCTCCTTGTGGCTTTTCCTACCCTCTAGATCAGTGGTTCTCAACCTTCCTAATGCTGCAGGCCTTTAATACTGTTCCTGCGGGTCGTGACCCACAGGTTGAGAACCACTGCTCTAGACTTACTTCAGCAGCCACACTAGAAATTTTGCATGGTGAGGGAGCGGGATAAAGTTTCAGCACTTTCTGCTTTTCCTAATACTTTACAAAAAATATACATTTGACTTTCCTAATACTCTTTGAGCAGGCAATGGGGTCTCTAAAGTCTCATCTCAACACTCTTCAATCTACTAGCAATGATCAGAATGAGCTAGGTACTTTTTTCTGTTAATTAATTCAGTGCATGTGAATTGACTCCCTCTGGGTCCTGCTTTCAAGCAAGTGTTTTGGAAGAGGGGGATAGTAAGGAAATCTCTACCATTCCTTATAAAATAATATTTTTACTGTCTTTTGCCTGCCAGTCCATGTAAAGGGAGTTGGAGATCAGTGGCCACTGATTCTTTTGCCTGGCTTTGGTGTTGATGGTTCTCTGCCTTTCTTCCCAGCCCCCATCTCTGTTGCATTTATTAAACTGCACTGTATGCACCTCAGCTCCAGCTTGGTTTTTTGTTGACCACTGCAGAGGGAAAGTCCGCCCTGCAAACTCACTATTAGTCAGCTGAAAGTCAGACTGAGCTTATAGGTCACACCACAGCTTCCTGTGCCCCAAACCTACAGAGCCCCTGCCTTGGGGACCCAGCCCTGGGTTTCCTGTGACTGCTACTGCCAGAGCAAGAAAAACAGCAGGGGCCCAGACAAGCGCCACAGCCCCCTCCTCAGGAAAGCCACAGCTCTCCCAGGTGCACCCGCTCAGGGAGCACCAAGCGCCCTAGCAACACATTACTGCGGCTTCCTCAGCGCCTATGTGTGATGACAAGTGGGGGTGTGTGAGGTTACAAGTGACAGAGCAAACATCACTCCCAACCCCCCTGGCCATCGCCCACTGCAAGCTCCCACAGCACCTCTTCACAGCCCAGCAAAAGAAAGGAAGCCAGCACGCTGAGAGTCAGTGAGTTAAGGACAATCTAGCTGGATAAGCCAGGTTCCATCCAAGGATCAACAATCGAAAGACTTCCCACAACTTCATCTTGTATGTGAAGAATGTCTATTTCTAAAACAGTCACCTCGGTTACCTTGCGAAACATTAGGATGTTTCTCTGCAGTTGCTAGGAATGAAAAGATCACATTCTCATTTCAGATGAAAAAAACATGCCCTCCCCTCTACCAAAAAAAAAAAAATGTATGCACCTTGTCCAAAGTCATTCCATAAGGCATGAATATTCCTTGGGGCAGAACCCAGGTCTCAAGACTGCCAATCCCACAAATGTCCATGTGCTGGAGATTAGAGACTCAAAGGGGGGGGGGAGAGGGATGAGAAGGTGCCTGGGTGGACAATGTACCCTACTTGGGTGACAGTTTACACCAAAAGACCAGATTTCACCACTGTGCAATACAAATGTGTATCAGAAATCAGCTTGTACCCCCAAATCTATTAAAAATGTTTTAAAGAACAAAAAAGTCATAAAATTATAATAAGACTGTTAGTGCAAAGTCCCTGCTATAGAAGCATCCCACACTCCCTAAATGTGGTCGAGGTGTCAATCTGAACACCAGGACTGTCCTATATTTAATATATAAATGAGCCACTCTCTGGCCCACTTTGCCAAACACAGGAGAAGTATCTAACTTATCATTATGAATTTCTTCCACCAAAATGAACCTGCAGAAAAGAGCTAAGGCTAGAGCCAGGGAGGACTATGGCTGCCTTCCAACCCAGGGTTCATGTGTGTGGACAGTGTGACAGATATGTGACATATCCATACGTGTGGACAGTGTCACAGATATGTCACACACCCATGCATGTGGACAGTGTGATGGACATATCACACACCCACACATATGGACAGTGTGACGGACATGTCATACACCCAGGCAGAACAGGGGCTCCAGGGGCCCAAGCCACTTGCCCAAGGCCTTCGGCTCCCTCACCTTACGTTCTTCCGATTGCTCCACATCACAGCTACTCTCTGCTACACACTGCTGCCCACACTGCCTATGACAAAGCCTCCAAGTGAGCCATGGGAGAGCCCTGCAATGCAGTGCCACATCCCTGGCTCTGTCCTTAGCCAGCTATGAGACCCTGGGAATGCCCCTGCTTCTCAGGGCTGCAGCATATTTCCCATAGAATAGTGTATAAAGCCTCTTCCATTTCTAAGATTGTGTCTAACAGCTCTAACAGTGCTACAGAGGCAGAGAATTCAACAGAAATCAGGGGAAGGGGGCTGAGGCCTGGGGCCTCAGGATGGATCTACTGCAGTAGCACATCCTGGGTGTTCCCCAGAAAGGGTCTCTTTGCTGGAGACACCACTGAGCTCCAGACTCAGGGATGTGAAGCTGGGATTCTGGGATTCACAGACAACTTTCTAGGAGTGCTCAGTGCTCTGCAGTGAAAGTAAAATGCTCTCCAATTACAGTAAAAGGGAGACATCAAAGAGCAGCAGGGAGAAATAAGATGACTGGGTCTAAGAAGATGTGAAAGGCAAACTGGGGAAACTTTTTTAAGTAAATAACTTTGTGTCCAAATTGATTCTTAGAAGGAAAACAGATCGTTTCACAGTAATGAATAAATGATGATGGAGACTAAAACAAGGACACTGCTGATGGTTCACCTCGGGTGGCCCCCTCACCCGCACCATCTGAAACCCTCTCAGCCAATGCAGCACAGATTTGTCCAGCCACACTCAGTGCCAGGTATGCTCTGGCCATGAGAATGAAAGGACAGTGCCCCTCAGACACCCAACTTTCTTTTGCCTACCACGAGTGACTCAGGTGGCACGATCCAGAAGTGGGGCAATCTTCTGCTCCTCTGAAGGTCCCCTGGATATGACCAGGCCTTTTATTATTCAGGAAACCTCTTAAGGCCAGGCTGGAACACAAAATGGACGCTAGGTCTGGGACGTGACCTGCCCTGAGAGGCACCTCGGCAGAGCCAGGCCCAGGGGTTTGTGTGCAGACCTCCTAGACACCCATGACACTGTGGCAGAGTCACATGAGTGTCACTGTCTTCAGTCCTTACTGGGAGATCACCAAGTAGAAGGCTTTCTGGGTCTGACTGTGCATCAGGGAAAACCAACCCTGAGTAAAACCTGTATCTGGAGATCTGGTGGCATCCTGGAGAGGATAAACTGAAAGGAACAGTCTGGCCTTATTTGGGACCAGAGTAAATCTGGATTTGAGAATCCAACGTTGTAAGTGCAGCACAGTGTCACCTCACTGCCACTCGCTGCCATCTGGCCCAAGGTCACTTCATTACACAGCACGCCCTTGTCTGTGAAGAGGAGAAATGAGAAAGTGGTGAATTCCACACTCCCCAGGCACTGGGACTGGCACGTGCCCAGCCCAGAAGAACTCAAAGGACAGGGGCAGAAGGACACAGAAATAAAACCCAAGGCAGAGAATAACTGTAAAGCCAAGACTGAGGGGACAGAGGCCAAGCCTTCCAACATCAGGGAAAAGGAAAAGGGAACCACCCAGGTAGAGAGCAGGAGGAAGGGGGAATGTAAACAAACGCATCCCTTCCAGGAAAACAAAAGGCCAAAGCTTGCAGTAAGAGTCACCTTCCTTCTTTTCTTATCAAGGCAGAGGATAGACAACAAAACAGGGTCCCAGAAGTCTGTGAGACCTTCCTGGGGCTTCCGGTGGGAGGGAAGTGAGGGGAGACAGGGGCCCTGGCAGTCAGATGACAGAATAGGCTGTGACACCCACCCCCACCCCCGAGCCAGATGCCCCCAGCCAAGGAACTCCTGTTACTGTGATCTTGGGCCTCAATCCATCTTGAACTAATTCATGCTGTTGACAATGAAAAAGAATTACATTTAAAAAAGAGAAAAGGAAAAGGAAGCAAGGGAGGGAGGCAGAAAGGAAGGAAGGAAAAGAGGGAAGGAAGGAGAGAAAGCACAAGACAGACCATGGCATTCTTGGCTCTCCAATGCCATAAACATCGTTTAATTCCTGTATGGTCTGGGTGCAGACTGGTGCGCCAGTCCTCTCACAGTGCTGGGTCCGGCTCCCTGCACTTTGTTGTACTCAGTAAAGGGAGTAAAGGAATGAGCCCCCTTAGACTAGTCCCTTGCTCCTCTGTGGAAGGAGGGAGGGAAGGGAGTTGGAGGAGATTGGTTCTAAAATCCATCCTAGAGTTGAATTCTGGAAATCTTTTATTTCAGATGCTTGAGGGAGTGCCCTGACCCTGGAAGTAGTTTTTGCTCTTCAACGGCACGACTTTCCACCTCTCACTGGGCCCACTGCAACACGCGCTTGGCTCTAGCTGGGAAATCCTCCCCTGCAGCTGAGCTTCTCGGTGGGTGAACTGCCGGGAGTGGGTTACAAGCTTGGCAAGATAGTGCTCAGAGTGGCCGTGGGTGCATTGGGTGGCTGGAACCTCTAAGCCAGAACTCCTTCCAGCCACAAGCCATACAAATATGGTTTTCCACATCAGCTATGACACGACAACAGTTGGGAAGCACTGTTATCAAAAACAGAATACAACCCACTGACTCCCCTAAGCCCAGGAGTGTTCTGGGCGTTCCTTCAATTCATCAATAAGAACTGCACCCAGTTCATCAATAAGACCTGTCAGTTCTACGTGAAAATGTACCTCCAGTCCACCGGCTGCCTCTCCTGTCTTCACTGCCACCACCTCCTGCAAACACCATCACCTCTAGCTGGGACCACTGCTTTAACCCCCTAACTGGCCCCCTTGCTCCTGCTTTGTCCCTGGGCAATCCATTCTCCAGGTCTTCACACAGTGTAAATCATAATGGCACCTCCTTCCCAGGCCTGTAACCCCTGCAAGTCATCTGGCCCTTGCCTCCCTCAACAGCTGTTCCTCATTTGCTCTCCGTCTGGCAAGGTGGCCACCATCTTATGCCCCGGTGCCTCCCTTTACTAGCTGCCTAAAATTCTGGGCACAGTTTTTCACAAATCTCAACTTAAAGAGCTTTCCCTGGGTACTCTAACTAAATTAGTCACCAGCCTACCCATAAGCACCCTCGATTACACCTCTATTCTTATTTTCCTTCACGTCGCCATCTGAAATCGTCAGACTTATACACATTCATTGTTTGTCTCTCCCAATGCAACCCTCCCACACCCCAGAATATAAGCTTCATGAGGGCAAAGACCTTGTGAATCTTTTCACTGATAAGTCCCCAGCCCCTATGCGACTGTCTGCCACATCACAATTAATAAATATTTGTGCAATAAAGGAATGCATCTTTCTCCACTTAAAAACTCACCATTGACACAGATAAGGTTGCCAGATTTAACAAATAAAAATAAAAGGTACCCAGTTAAATGTGCATCTCAAATAAACAACAATTTAAAAAGTTTGATAATACAGGTATCTGGTACATACCAAATTTGGAACATATACTTTAAGTATTTATTATTTATCTGAAATTCAAATTTCACTGAGAATTCTGTATTTTATCTGGCAACCCTAGTCATGGGAAATACTGAAAATAAACACCAGGCAGGCCAAAGCCCCACCGTGAACATCCCCAGGGCCCCTGGATGTGGGAGAGGAAGGTTCAAGACTCAATGTCCTGCACTGCCACCTGCTGGCAGGGGTCTTGTCCTCAGGCACCCCAACCCCTGCTAGAGGAAGTTCATGTCAGAGCCTGTGGGTCTCCCAAACCCATGGACTCTACTCACTCCCCCACCCATAGTGTCCTGATGTCTGTCCCTGCTCTAAAGGTGTTACCCAGGCTTGGTATTTATTTGGAGCTGAGTGCTCCCTTCCTGATCTAGACCATAGCAGTGTTCAAGTTGAACTGCACCTCCTCTCCCAACTGTCCAACTCCAGCTCCATCTGACCACACCCAAGCACAGCAAAGTGGGCTTTGTGGACCTTCACAGACACATCCTCGCTGCTAATGCTTCACACAGAAATTTCAGACACTGAGCCCTGCTTGGAATGCCATAACCATGACTCTCCGGCCCAGGTGTCCTCCCAGTGTTCCTTGACAAGCGTCCCTTCAGGAAGGGCACTTCTCAGGACAGCAGCACAGTATCATGGCTAAGATTGGGCTTCTGAAGCCAGCCCGCCTGAGTTCATAGCAGTTTCATGTGACCCTAAACATGACCTAACCATCCAAGCCTCAATTTCTCCATCTCTAAAATGGAGATAATAATAACTTTTGCACAGGACTGTAAGCAAATAAATGATCTATGAATATCAAGTATTGATGTTACTATTATCATTTTTATTAAATAGACAGATGAATATAATTCTTAAGAGCATTCTTCTCATCAAAGATGTTCAGAAAAAAAGATGCTGCGTAAACCTAAAATTTAAAGTTTTAAAATTTAGCAAAAGATAGATTGTACTAATCAATGGTTAAAAAAACAAAAAAGGACTATTGCCTTTAATTTGCCATCAGTGCTGCATGTCCTAGAGCTCTGTGCTCCCCTGAGATCTGAGACAGCTGTGCTCTCCCCCAAACCCCTAAGAGCACGAGGGACAAGCAAAATAAGACTTCTTGCCCACTGTTCTTTTGTCTTCCAACAGTTGTAACCAGCTTGGTCATGAGAGAGCACAATGTATGACCAAGTAACCCCAAAGTTTAAGAGTAGAAGACAGTCTCAAGATTTAGGGACCCACCAAGGAAGTATTGCCTTAAGCATCTTCACCCCACCTCCCTTAAATCTGCTGATGGGTATCTGCAGCCCATTTAGCGCCCCAAGACACCCACCCACCTCTCTCTGGCCTGAAATTGCCACTCAACAGCGGTCCTCAGACTAAGTGGGGGCCAAGAGATTCAGTAAACAAAGCCATCTTGGTCCCACAGTTTGGTTCTTGATCACTCCTATCACTCAAAAAAGGGACTTGGCTCCCACTTTCCTTTGAGATGGGCAGCTTTGTTTTTGACCTTGCAGCGCCCTCTGCTGCTCTAATTATCCCATCTCCATAAGTAGGTCATACTGGAGATTGACAGAAAATAGGTCAGGGAAGGAAAATATTCTTTGTTCACAACTCAAGTCAAAGCTGCTGTTTCTGTCTCCAGTCCCACTTTCAACCCTGAGACTGGCACCTGCCTCTCTGTCTGCCCAGCCTGCCTATTTCCAGCGAGTCACCCAAAGAGGTCTGTCTTTAAGGATATGAGATAGCATCCTAAAAGGACAGATAGACATTTTCTTGTCTATGAAAAGCCTAATGCAGCAGTAGAGGACATAGGAATTTCTTGAGATGGATGCAGACAAGTGCACCTCTTCCTTATGAAAGAATAAAAACATGATTAAAAAGAAAAGGTTTAGAAATAGCTGAATGTGTGATAATGGGGGTGAATGGTCTGGAGAATGGATTTCTGCATCACTTTCTTCCTGTGCCACATCCCATTCCAAGATCCCAAGGACAGACATGGCCTGACGACAGCAGGAAGCATACCAGAGAGGGACAAGGCTCAGCCGATGACTTCTGTCCCCAGGCACGGGCAACATAGAGGTGACCCAGGGCCTCTGCTTTGAGGAAAGACCTTGCTGAAGGCCCTTTGGGCAAGAATGAGCGTGAAGAACCCTTCCATGATTTTTTACCTAATGATCTCTACAAAGCCAGCATTTGAAGGAAAGCTGTGAAGAAGAAGGAATTCTCCATGGTGTTGCCACCTCTAGAAAGTTGCAGCCTGTGAAAAGAACAGTCTTGGTCCAACCAGGTCAGTGATACTTTCCATCATGGGGCTGTGTGGGAACTGGTCTGACTCTTGCCACCTAGATTTCTCAAACCACCCATAAGGTCTTGTCTCCAGTTATTCTCCAGGGCAGCAAGAATAAACAGGTTATATCTCAATTACTACCAAGAACTAACAAGCAGGAGTGGCTATCTGGAGCACACTGGTAAGGATTCTGAGGTCATGTGTACACTCAGAGAAGAGTGATGAGTCTATTAGCAATATCTGCTACGGGAGCAGGAGGTTAGTATTTGCCATCCCTGCTCTACATGCCATCCCCTGTAATGAGTCCTGCAGAGAAAGAATAATCAGAGCCAACTCTCTGTTGGATTATCCTTTTGGTAAAGGGCAGATTTTTCAATCTCTGTCTTTTCCTTGGCTTCCTTGGGATCTCATGGGCCATTTTGCCTGCTATCAATTGCTGTTGCCTGCAGCTTTAGAAATAAAAAATTTTAAATGAATTAGGAGGTTCTATAATTCTCTCTAAAATCATAAAATATGTGCCAAAGCCAAACACTGCCCTGGTATGATTTATCTATTGTTTAACAGAGATAATCATACCCTCGGCCAGCCAAGAGACACCAGCACCCAGGGAAGGTCTTCATCCTCTTAATTCACATCAAGAAAGCAATAGAGGCAAGAAAGGAACCCACATGTCCTAAGTTCTAGTCCCAGCCTTGCCTCTGCCTACCTATAGGACCCTGAGCAAATCTACCCCTCAAAGCTTCAGTGTCTTCATCTTTAAAATGAGGGCATTGGCCCAGGCAGTCACCAGTTTTCTTCTGGCTCTCACATTCTAGGATGCTGGTGTATAAAGCTACAGAGCTGACCCGACAGTTATTAGTTTATATCCCCCTGTGCAGGATGCTTGAATTCCTCATTGTCCAGCAAGAGGAAACAGGAAAACATGCTTCTTCATTGGGGGGTAGCATAATTTCTTGGTTCAATATGTATGAGTCATCAGAGCCTGGAGCTTCATGCCCAGATGCCAAGCTGGAATACAGTTATTACTGCATCTAGGACAGAGAAAAGTGCTGAAAACAGCCTTTAGGAAACCATCAATTTGGCCACCAAAAAAAAAAAAAAAATGAAGAAGGCAACTTGTCTAGTGTGATAACATTTTGATATCTTATTTACCATCTTTGTCCCTGCAATCTACTCTGTTCCCTCCTGTCTCTGCTCCGAAAGATAGAAGGAGGGCAGCCCTCTCCCAGGCGAGGTGAGGCACCTGTGGGGAACAAAGGGGTTTCTCTCTAGTGAGGAAAGAGCAAAGTTGATGCCACATCCCTTTCAACCATGCTGACACCTCTGGTTTTTGTAAAGGTGTTCACTCCTGTGGGTATGGAGTTAATACAGAACTGACCTTTAGAGCCAAGACTAGAAGAATCATGAAACCAGCAAGTGGTATCTGGCAGAATTAATATTTTTCTATCTGAAAATTGTCAGAGAGAGATTCAAGTGTTCCTTAACAACAGGAACAAAAGATGAATGCTTAGGACAATTCAGTGTAACAAATATTTATTATGAGCCAACAGTTCTTCCCAAGGATCATCTGAACCAGTTTCTGATGAGGCATTATTGTTGCCCTAAGGGAGGCAGGGGGGTTGTCAATGACCACAGACTGGATGAACAATGACAACAGATTTATCTTTGGGACTAGAACACCAGTCAACAGTGGCCCTGAGAAAGTAGCTTAGTTTCAGAAAATAATGTTCACAACGGCACGGGTAACCTAAGACACCAGGTAATGGAAACATTATTGGATCATTAGCTTTAGCATGTATTTCATTACTTTATACAGCAGCTTTGTCTTTCCAGTTGTAAGTTTCCTTAAGCTGATCTGTAAAGCCTATGGAGGAAAGGCACTTTAAGAATTATACGTTTCTGAAATGAGGCTCCCAGCAGCCAGCAAAGGAGAAGTGGTGCTTTTGTCTTTCCAGTAATGAGAAAGGGAGCCTGGCATCCCTTGTACACTTGATGACCCACAGGGGTCCCCTTCCCTGCCCTAGATCAGAACCAGTGGTAAACCACCAGACAATTATTGTCTCATAAATCCGTGCAATGTAGTGGACAGCAAGAAACAGCTAGTAGGTTTTCAGGAAATGGGATCCTTACAAAGCCAGAGCACTTTGGATCACCCTGACATGCTTGGTCCTGCTATCCTCACAGCCGGAGTCCTGGGCTACGGGAGTAGAAGAGGGCCACCCTGGACGACCACTCACAGGGCCAGCCTCCTCTCCTGCCCTTCCTCACGCTAGACACATGCAAATTATTTGAGGCCTACTTTGCTTATCTGTGGTATAGGATATCATGAAGTCTACACAGGCCTTTCTTCTTTGCTCATCAGCTTTCATTAGTGTTTGTGTATTTAATGTGTGGCCCAAGACAACTCTTCTTCTAATATGCTGCAGGAAAGGAAAAGGTTAGACACCCCTGCAAGATGTGGCTAGGGCCAGAGTGGAGGGAATTGCAGCCAATGCAAAGAGTGGCTTGGTAAAGGGCCCAGGCTCTGTGGGGAGGTCCCTGGGATGTTGGAAAAGGGGGCTCAGCTCATTGTAAGCCTCCATTCCCATGCAACTTTAGCAGAGCCCCCCAGTACCTGACAGCCTGGCAATCAGAGGGCTGAAACACTTGGCCAGATCGTGAATTCTCTAATCCGGTGGGGAAAGGCTGCAAAGATCACCTCACCTTCCCGTGGGTAAGGCTGAGTCTGTAGTTTATGTAAAGGCAGCAGCCCCTGTGGGAAGGAAGGAAATAGGAAATTGACCTTTGGAACCAGGGACTTGTGTGAGAGTGAAACTTAGTGCTATCTTTAAACCAAAGGTGTTGGGTTATTTGGTTTGGTTTTTGAATTATCTGAAAATCCCAAAGAAAGAATAGTTCTTCCTAAGCAGTTGGTTACAAATTCTGACTTCAAACTTCTAAAAAGATTAAATGTTAAGGCAGACGGTAGCTTGGGAAACTCTGTTTCCCTGTGTAATAGAGACCTACTCTTTTGTTTGCTTTTTTGTTTATTTTGTTTAGGAACTAGGAAGAAAGATTAGATGCCCTCGCCTCGGGGGGGAAAATTTGCAGAGCATTTTTGGATAATTTAGATCCAGAGAATCAAATCAAAAACCCTCATCTCCGAAAGTCCTTAAAGATCCCCTCTCCCTCCTCTTCATGCTGAAATGAAGACAGTGAAACCTTGTGAGTTTGTGAACCTACTTGAGGTCACAAAACTGAAATGCAGGACAAAGCCAAGACAGTTCATGGCTCTGACCAGCCCAGACCCCATGGCAGGATCATTTACATCCCAATCATTCTTTTCTCAGCTCAGAAAGGAACCCCAAGTTCCAAAGGGTGATAAAAATTGTTCTGTGCCTATGGAAAGGAAAGGCTAGCTGGAGTGAAACAATAATTGAATTTAATACTCGGGCAACAGTTGCAGCCATCTGCAAACCCAGGCAGGGATGGAAAAAAAACAAAAGAATGAAAATGCTAGTCTTGTTTTCAGACAGTGACAATGACCATCAAACACATCCTATAAATTCTGCATAGCTAATTTCTTTCCCAGTGGGAGTTTATATTCAATGATAGATGGCTTCAGCTATGTGATTGCTTTGGACCACAGAGTATATATACAGAATTGGCTTGCTGAGTCTTCTGATGTCTTGAAGTAAAAAACCAAATCTCTGGACAAACCTCTTCATCCCTGAAGCCATAGGCTACTGGAAAGAAAGAAATCCTCGCTTATCCTTCCTCTGAAGCTTGGAGGTTGGGAGAAAACTCCAGTTCTTAGGAAGCTCTGCAAAGCTGGGTTCATTAAGCTGGTGGCACACAGGTTTTTGCAAAGCCCCTCAGCACTGTGTTCAGCAAACCAGCGGCTCCAAGCTGACATTTGGGGAAGGAACACAAGTCACAGTGAATCCCGGTAAGTGGAGACAAGCATTGGACCCTTTTCCTAAAAGTGACTGGAGAAGGATGCCTCTTGCCACATATCTGTCAATCTTCAGGGCCTGCCTGGCTAAAAGATGCCCTCTCCACATTCCAGGGAGGTGTGCCCATGCAGCTACATGCATTTTTTTCCTAAATTATCACAAAATCACTTAATGATCTGGTCATTGGTGGCTACATGGTGGCTCTCTTGTGCCTTCAGAGCCCTGCTGGTTTATCAGTTAGAGGAAGATACGTGCCCAAAGACCTTCAGAGTTTGAAGTCATTGTAAAAAGAGAAATACTGGCAATGTGTTTGCCTTCTTGGAAGGAAAAAAAATAATAATGACTTACTGATGGCATCTGTGAGTTAGGTGCTATTATTATCCTCATTTCATAGAACAGAACTTTTCATATTTGTACAGAGGCACAGAAAAGTTGGTAACTTGTTCAGTAACTTGCTGGTAACTTGATGCAATAAGAAAAAGGATCTGAAATTTCATTCTTGGCACTCAGATTCCAGAGCTGAAAGCTTATTAGTGAAGGGATTATGTTTAGAAGTCAGCGATGTTTTGTTCCCTGAGGTTGCTACAGTAATCCCTAGAGAAATGTGCTCTCAGCAAGCACTGACCAGCAGGACCACTAGGACCCGGTTATATATTCTTAATCCTTATAGCAACAGTTACCATTCTCTCCACTTTACAGATGAGGAAACTGAGGTGCAGCAAGTTAAGTTAATTTCCCTGGGTTTCAAACCCATCTGTCTGGCTCCAAGGCCTGCGCTCTTTCAACTTCACTGCAACTACCAAACAGCTAAATTAACTACTTAATTAATTACCAAGACAACACTCTAGCAGGCTGATAGGTTAATAAGTGATCACATTTTTCTCCATGGTCCCTCTCTCTTTTCAGGAATAACCATAGCTTGTATGATGTTATGTATCCCTTGGGGGAGTGAGTGAAAGGCCCTTGGCAGTATTTGTAAAGGAGACTGTGGGGGTGTAACATCTGCAAAGCTCACCTTTGGAAAGGGGACAAAACTGACAGTAAACCCACGTAAGTCTGAATAACTATTGTTTCCAAATTTCTCTCTGGAACCCTGATTTGCCAATTTTCCATTTCGTTTCATAACTCGAGTCCAAACCACAGCAGTCCCTGTAATGGATTCCAACACAACAACTGCTCAAGTATTCCTCCTGCAGCACGCAGGATGCTGCTATCTCCCCTCACGTGCTATTTCATCTGATAGATAAGGATGACAGTGCTGGGGGAACATGGGACTAAGGAATTAGACTAAGGAGTCCTTGGATAATTGGTGGAGTTCCCCTCTGGACTACGAGAAAATTGCTTAGCCCTCTCTATTTTCCTCTTCTGTAACATGGAGGAGGCACTTCCTGCTTCTGTTTCAGCAAAGCAGGCAGGCTGTAAGGGATATTAGCACATTTTCTGTAAAGTGACAATAAGTACAGGGGAAAACAAAGAAGGCCCCAGGTGGTCCACCAGTTCCTCACTATTTTTGAAGAGCTGGTTTTCTCGGGGATGTTCTTGGGTGATAAGTAAACATGTCAGTAAGTCAAAAGGATTTTGGGCAACTGAGTTTTTGTAGAGTCTCGTGTCATTGTGTGATACAGCATCCAGTAATAAGCTGATCTTTGGGAAAGGAACAACCCTGCATGTCAGACCAGGTATGTTTTAATGAGGATTATTCATTTCCAAACATAAGTCGCCATCCTTAGAAATCCGGTGAAAGGTAGCTGAATCACCCACCCAGTTATTAGCGTCTGTCACCAGGGGTCTTTCCGCTGCAAATCACAATCTGAGTAGTTCCAGACTGGAGCCCCTTCAGGATGGTTTCTGCAACACCTTTCAGCCCCTGAGAATGTTAAGTGTGTTTTGGTTAATTGTAAAGGTATGTGCCTGACAAATGGAATCTGAGTTGAAGTTTTAGTGGGTAGGAACAGAAAGCGTTTAGAAAGGAAGGGGAAATGGGAAGGAAGATTAGACTAAAGCACATAGCAATGGCAGGGAACGTGCAATGCAACCTGACCCAAAAAGAGTGAGCTGTAGCCTAATGATATCAATAATTGAACGACCTTGGCTTATCAAGGCTTCCGTGTTGGCACAATTAGGAAAAGAGTTGTCTAATCCCTATAATTCTCAAAATCTTGGAGCAGAGCTAGTTGTATAAAGCCACGTAAGATTTTCTGGTATTGATGTGGCCAACTAGCTGATATTTAAAGAAAGGTAAGATTGAAAGCAAATATTCAAATTAGTCAGAAAGATCATGAACTTCTAAAAACATGCCCCAGGATGCTGTTAACCGCTGTATTTCTAATTGGGTCCTTGAGGACTATTTTCATCCCTGCTTTGGCTGAACTTTCAGCATCAAAGAAGACCCTTTTGATACCCACACATTTCTGTGCCTCTCATTGAAAATAAGGCAACTAAGTTTGGGGGTATGCGAGAGGGATTCCCTATTCCAAATGTAATACCCAGAGGGATATTTTGAGTGTTGCCCCCCCCCAAACAAACCTAATTTCAGTTTACTCAAATGTAGCTGAAATCTTGCTTCATGAGCAAATTTCTATCATCTATTACAAGGGAAGCTCATTCCAAACAATTGTTTGGGGTTTAACTTGTGCTGATAATTTCCAAAAGTTACCCACTACTCAATGGGTAAAATAAAAACTCAAAATAAAACTCCTGCTTTCAGGGCCAAACTCTTCTCCCCATTAAAGAGGTTAGAATCAAAATGTTATAGTATTATGTTGGCACCCCATGACTTTCCTAAAGTCCCTTATGCCTAAAACAGTGTGAGACAGAAAAGCATTTCCATGCTGACCGATGTGCCCGGAGGCTGACTTTTAACAGACTCTAAAGGACTGGTGAGTCAGTGCTTATGTTTCCAAACTGGATTGGATATTTACAGTCCTCCAGATATTAAAAATGATAACCGGAAATGGCACGTGCAATTCCAGTTTTTATTTATAACTCTCATCTTTCCCAGAGAACTGTTATCAATTTTCTCCCAGAGGTGTTACATTCATCCTTCCTTTGGGTCCTCTGTACTTGATGTGTACAGAGATGAAATATTGGTTACGATTCAAAAACCATCCAGGAGACTTAACTTAAGCTTTCCCTGTCAGAGAGCTTCGAAAGAGCTAAAAAAGATGGGAAGCTGATATTTGGGAACTAGATTAAAAAGAAAATCCAAATTAATCCCAGGGAGCAATGCTCAGTTGATGGTTATTTAGACCCATCAACCCTGCAAGCCTCGTTGCTCAGTTGGCTGGAATGGCCCTATCTTACCCTTACTTGGAAGAGTAATAATAACCTGTTTGTCCGAGACCTGTCCTGAGAAATGTCAGCCTCCGGGGCTAAAATTATCCTTGAAATGTGGTTTATCTCTATAGAGTTTATCATTATACACAGTGTTCTGGAAGTAATAGAAAAGTGCATTCGGAGCTTCTGCAAATGGAAATGAAATGTAAATTCAGATTGTAAATACTTGACTGCAGTAAATAGATAGCAAGAAAAAGGATGAAGAGATTAGAAACTTGCCACATTTCTCTAACCCTAAAGGGGATGTGTCTATAAATAGTTTAAAACTATTGAAGAGGAGGGGCAGGAGGAAGGAGGAGAACAGAAGTAAACAGATTTTCTCCTAATCTTCTTCACTTTGTAAAATTAGAAATGGTTTTTCAATCAAATTTCCCTGAGCAGAAGAAGAAACCGTGTTTGTTTCTGTACTCCGTTTCCTGTGGGTGGGTGTCTCCCCGAACTGTCTGAGGATGGCTCCCCGTTAGAGCCTCCACTGGGAGGAAGGGGTTGGGCACAGACATAAATCCCAGTAAGTGTGCGGGAGCCCGAAGGTCACAGCAAGCAGGATTTCCCGCAGATTTTCCGCCTTGCCTTTTAACCTCTCCTGTCTTAGCCCGATAAATTAGGTCCCAGGCGAGCAGGCCCTAAGATTCAAACCAGAAGCTTCAAGGAGGAAGCCAGCTTAACTTCACTCGGGAGACCTAGTGTACTCTGACTTTACAGATTCTTTTAATCCAGCTGTTTTTAGGGAAAACTCTGAAACGGCTGAAGGAAAAGTTTAAAAAAAAAAAAAAGTTAGACTTCTATGAAGTGAAAATAAAGATGTTAAATATTTGACTGGCAAAGAAACTGAAAAGGCTGGCACGTGGGGACAACAGCTGAAGGGGACTTTGGGAAGGAGAAAGCGACAGCTCCCAGGAGACCCTGTCCTGAATGCCTCTGGTTAGTGAGACGGGCCATTCAGCACAGCAGCCCAGCCCCGGCGCCTTCCTTGGCAGGGAGAGAGAGGGTGCGTCTGCAGTTTCTGTAAAGCTGTGTGCTGTGGTGTGACTCAGGGAGTGGCGCCCAGAGGCTGGTATTTGGGCAAGGAACCAGGCTGATCGTTACCCCAAGTAAGTGTGCAAGGGCGACTCCATGCGCCTCACTTTCCTTTCTGGGCCATGTCCTTCCAGCTGTCCTTGAGGGCCATATGCTTAGTCCGTTATAGAGACCAGGAAAGATGAGAAAGCCCTCAAATTTCCACCTTTAAACGTCTTTCTGTAAAGCCCCCTTGATCTCTTCCCCTTCTGCAATCAGTTTCCAGTAAACCAGAATCCAGTGGGTTGATGTGAGCAATTTCAACAAAAAGCAGAGAAACAGTGAACTCCAGAGTGTGATAAAGTAAAAACTATGTGAGTATCAGCCGGGGGAAGACAATTAGGAGTGAAAAAAAAATGGATTACCAAAACCAAGGTGGTAGCTTAGTCATAAAAAGAACGATACAAATTTTTTAATTTAATTACAAGTATAGTATATATACATATGTGTGTGTACATATAATATATGTCAGGCTCCATTGCCCTCTGGAGGCCCAGCTCCCACCTCCAGCAGCTGCCTTCTGGGCTTACCATCAAATAACCTGAGTCGTGAGTGCAAGGTTGAAAAATTAATACCATACTGACACCCAGGACCTTCCTACAAAGAGCAGCTCCTGTTCCTGTTTTTGTAAAGCCTCCCCTGGCTGTGAGAATACTGGAGGTAGCAACTATAAACTAACATTTGGAAAAGGAACTCTCTTAACTGTGAATCCGAGTAAGTTTGAAGGACTGGGGGGGTGGGGGTGGGTCAAACAATTTTAACTTAAATTACCTGCCCCTCCAAAACTTCACAAATTAGCTTTCAAATCTAATGTTTGTACTAGGGGAATAGGGTCCCCATCAAAGGGATTAGAATGCCATTGTATAAAGACTAAATTACTTTCAGCCAAAAAACATTCCTATCATCCATCCATCTTCAACAAGATGATTGGTGCAGGGAGAAAAATTAGATACAGGATCCTGAGGGATTCAACTAAGGTCAGGAAATGTTTGCCAAAAAGATAGACAGGAAATTGGCATATTGTGACTATGCAAATTCAGTAGACAAAATAAAAATTTTCCTAACATACGTACTAAAACCCCCAAGTTTATCTCCTGAAATAATGGGAACCTGCAATTGCATTAACTAATGGTGAAAATTCTATGAGCAAATTTCTTATCTTCTTCTACCTTCACTTTCTCTCTCCTAAAGAAACTGTTCTCAACCACTCCCCTGGGTTTCCAAGGGTGGAATTGTCTGGTTGACCTGGGGAGAGCACTTAATCCCCTTTTTCTTTGGTTATCAAAGTAATCGATTCAGCCTCCACTTTACTTAGTCCATCTGAGAGGAGAAAACGTCATCCATCCTCTGAGTCTTGAGAATAGGGCAGTATATTCTCTCCTTCAAATATACACCCACCCTTCCCTAATGATAATAAGGTGTGTGTGAGGACTTGAACAAGTTAAAAATGCTATATATAAAAGTAAGGAAGTGTGGTTGCTATTGGCGCTTCTTGAAAGTCTGTGCTTTTGGTGGACTGATAAACTAATGCTAAGGAAAACAGATTTGTTGTAAAATTCAGGTAAAGTAAAAATGAGAAAAATTTGTTGAAAGGCTCCAGGGGCCTTTTGGTGTAAGCTAACTGCCCTTGGATGCTGAGGAAAGGCTAGTACATCCCTCACTGGCATTGATTCGCATCAGATCTGCTTTCTATGGGTGAGAAATGTCACTCTAGGAGAGGCACTTTGGAAAACACAATCCAGGAACAATTCTAAAAATAACTGGGGGAAGGGGCTTGTAAATGATTCAGTGACACAGCATGTGCAGTGTTGGGGGAGTTAATGCAGTCCTGGTAGCAGACAGCGGGGAATGTTCTGGACTAGGCCCTGCCTAAAGAATGTGCAACGTGGTTAACCATGAAGTTCTCATGCACAGAAGTGCCTCACTCAGCAAGGGCAAAATCAGCAAATCTGCAACATCGGACACAATGAATAATATATGATGTTGTTAAATAAATCCCATGCGTTCTGCAATCTCTGAGATCTTATCAAATCGAAGCTTTAGGGGAGTTTCATACGAACATCTCAGGAGATTCCAGGGCTCAGTTGCTTTTCAGAGGATGGACACACAAGGCAGGAGACAGTAGGTTTTATCATTGGTGACTTACTGGAAACTCAGGAGGATAGGGGTGTGAGGTGGGTTTTCCAGAATGTGAGAAGCTGGGGGCCCCTCTGAGCACTTACTTGATCTCTTGGGGGACTAAGAGTTCTAACAATCTTACACTTTAAAACACTGGAAAGGCCAGGGAGTTTGACAGCCTAAAGAGGCAAAGGAAATATCTGTGCAAGGCAAGCATTCTTCCAGAGCTCTGGACAGCAGTTGTGTGCCGGATTTTCCAGGCAGTGAACTCTTTATGTGCAGGAGCTACGAGGCAAGGCTGGAGTCCAAGGAAACCATGATTAAATTCTGTTTTCCTGCAATCAGCAGAACATAGAGATTATTGCCACAGCAACACTTTGGTGGCTGTTTGAGGGCTTCAGCTGAGGGCAGGCATCTGGTTTTGCTTATGTCCTATGGAGGCTGGAGTGGGGGGTAGGGAGCTCTTCAGACAGTGAATGCTGGGAAATAGTGAAGGGATAGGAGGGGTTGTTTGAATCCTAACTGCTGTCCTTAAAGGCCAGGTAATAGCCTTTTTCTCACAGTCTTTTCATGGTAGTAAGCAGGCTAAAACTTTAACCTTTTGTTATTAAATGGTTGCTTGAAGAGCTGATTAGAAGGGTTAGCATAAATTCATCCAAAAAAAAAGTTTAAAAATTGAATTCAATTAAAGAAAAGAAAAAATATCTGGTTTTTTATACTCTTTGGGCATAGGGCTGAATCACCCCCCTACCATATAAAGAGACTGCCTGACTTTTGCTCTTTCCAACTTTTGTGGTAGCCAGCAGACACAGCCAAGGACGCCTGTGGTTGTCACTGCCAGAATGGAAGCTTTGTTTGGTCAAGAGATGAAATTTACAGTAACCCCAAGTAAATATACAAGAGCCAGCCTGTAACAGAGACTTCACTTAATGCTACCACTGTGGCCATAAGGCTGCTCTGTGAGGTCAGAACACCTCAGGTGAGACCATAGGTGACCAGATGTCTGGATTTCCTGGGCTCTTGAAGTCAAAGATCTTTCTTTGCTAAATCCAGAATAGTCCCTAGGAGAGACAATTAGCACAGCAAGTCTCAGGTATAAACTTTCTGTGAGTTACTACTTAACATTTCACCAGGTTCAAGATTGACAAAAACAAACAAACAAAAAAAAGCTCAGTTAAATGCACCATCATTTTCATTCCTTATGCCAGGGCATGAAGGGAAGCTCAGGAGATAGTGTTTTCATGAGGCTGGAGTCTAAACCTCATCTAATTCTAGTCAGCCTCCAAAAAGCTGAGCACTCTTCTCCTGTCTCCTTGTAATCAATTCATTGTCATCAGAAATGTGTGACACCTCGAGGGGAGGGGAGGACATGTCTTGAAAACTGATCAGAGAAATTGTCTTGAAAATGATGCTGTAAAATGGAAATGAGACCTTTAGAAAGAGAGATGCCGAACATGAGAAATCAGTAAGCCTGGGGACAGAAAGGAGAGGAAATGGGGAGAGGCAGGAGGTGGGGGGGCAGGGGGGCAGCAGACCAGTGTCCCAGCACCAGATGTGGAAACAGTCCTCTGACCTTCAGAGGAAACTCAGGCCACAGATCTAGGCCCTCTTGGGTGAGTTCATTCTCCCCAGGATTAAAGGAGGAAGATGTCTGTGAGCCTCATAGTGCCCTCCGGGGTTCTTGTAATGGCCTGCACTACAGTGCTAACACAGGAAGTGCTGGCCTTGGAAAGCTGACATTTGGACAAGGGACCACCCTGACTGTCCATCCAAGTAAGTGTAACAGGACACAGCAGCATACTGGAAAATTCTGGAATTTCACCAGTGGTGTCAAGTTTAAAAGAAATGGCTGTTGCTGGGGTACCAGATCTTGCTTGAAGTAAAGTAGCCTCGTCCTACAAGGTTCTTTCTCTTCTTTAATTTCAATGTACAATAGATCCCCTTTGAACTCAGAGCTATCACGTCTATCTCCCTGCTGTGAGTACAGCTGACCTTGACCCTGGAAAGACAACAAGAATCTTTTCTGCTTTCAGAGCTTTCTCTGGAGGGGATAGCTTTTTATTTGGGGGGCTGTCACCCTTTCCAACTGACTCCCCTGAGTAACCCATTCTTATGTTTCATACCATTCCCTGTCAGAAAGTTCTTCCTCCTATCAATCTTAATTCTTCCTGGTGCAGCTGAGGCGATTTCCATCAGTATCTTCCACAGTAAAGAGGAATAATTGAGAGCAGAGTTTGAATAGGTATGTGGTATTCAGTTCAGAATGGGTTTTAAATGAAAGCGGAGAAGGAAGAAATGAAAACTGAATGGGAATCTGAGGTCTTATTTCAAATCCCTCTATGTCTCCTGCCTGTCTCCCACTGCGTCTATAGATGCAAACCCTACAAAGCGGGGCAGGGGGAAGGGGAGACAGAAATAAGCATCCACTGTGTCCCTTTCCTATCTCGGAAACCACCAGGCAGGGGATTACAATTAAATCCGAAGAGTCTCAGATACAAGGCTTAATACCTTTCCTCCTCATGGTGACTTGTATCCTTGCTGATAATTAGAGCAGATAGAAAGATTTGGCTTTGGTGTGTTTGCTACTGCACCCCGCTGGGAAGAGAGAGAAACTCGACTGTTTGTTAAGATTCATAAAATTCCTTCTGTCAGTCCTTGTAAAACTCCCTGAGGCAAGCAGATGTGTGGCAGCTATGAGAGCTGATACTGGGAAAGGGGACGGGGCTAACCAGGAAGCCAGGCAAGCTGGAAAGACCCATCTCACAGTGCACACCCCCACCTCCCACCCCCGGGTATTTTGCTCCCTTCCCCATTTCAGGCCCTTCGGCTCTTTCTTGTAGGGATTTTAAGAGAGTCAGATGGAAATGGACTCAGGAGAGTCCGGAGCCCTTGGGTGCTCAAAAATGATAAATGAAAGGAATGTGAGAAAAGAAAGAAAAGCAGCAGGACTGTGCCTTTCCCTGCAGCTTGTTTAGACTGAGATGGGAGGTGCGATCAGGAAGGGTGTCATCACTCCAGCTGTCATCACCGGGCACTCTGTTTTCTTAGGATCTCCATCAAGGGCAGCGTCCTCTCGTGCCAAAGGCATGAGCCCAGGCCCTGTATTTCCGGAGTAGCTGCTCTTGTTGTGCAGGCAGATAGCATAGTCCCAGTTCTGTGTGTGTGGAAGAGGCCGTCTGACATTGCCATCTTTCTCTGCTCCACTGAGTGGCAGCATAAATTCATACCAGCTTTGTGTGGCACTAGGGTGTTCCATTGCTGCCGCAAGGCTGAATATTGAGTCCTTACGATCATCTTGAATGTGTGACATACCTGCAAGTGAAGTCCGATCATGCGCAGGGTGTGGGTTGGACCAATATTGCCCATTTTTTGTTGTTTCTCCAAGCCCAGTAATGTGGAACCAACCCAGAGGTTGACATTTGAGCTAGGGATCCTATTGACTAAAATTTGCCAAAGGGATCTGAAAGGCCAAAACTGCCTTCAGAGCTCAGCCTTTGTTGTTAGCTCACTGGCAGTTGTCATTTCAGCAAAATGCATCCACTTAGAAAGGTCAGCTCTTCATTAGCCAGACAAATGAGAACAACATATTGACCAGAGATAAGGAGCGGGGAGCCCAGATCTCAGCCTCTGAGAGCCTGGCATTTCCAGTGCTTTAATCACGCACACCGGCGAACATATGCTGTCTCAGAGAAGGCAGATCAATGGTGCCTGAGCACCTGGTGTCACCAAGCTAGGGCTCAGAGATGGAAATAAGATGCAGATGGGGACGTTGTATGGACTGGAGGATAATGGAGAAGGGAGCTCAGTGGTGCTTTTAAAACCTGCAGCATGTCAGAAATCACAACGGCGCCAAGGTGAAGTTCACATCCCTAGCAAGTTTCCTGTTATACCCCCAGAATCTGCCCTGATCGTGAAGCTCCAACTCACTAAGACTGTAGGTAATAGCGAACAGCGCCTGAAATGCCTTTTGAAGTGGCATCAAGTAAGGCTGTACTCCAAGATCTGTAAGAGTCACCTGTCAGTTATTGTAAAGGGTGGGGTGGCTGTGTGACAACCTCTTACGGCAAGTTATCATTTGGGCAGGGGACAAGCTTATCCGTCATTCCAAGTAAGTCTCCTTGTGATGTTGGCTGTGGAGTATAGTGGGGCTCAAATGGCTAGGCGGGCAGCATGGTGGTTGAAGACACAAAGCTAAGAAAATTGAGGTATATTAACTCTGGTCAGGAAAGAACAGCAAATGCAGGTTTAGTCCTTAACAGTCCTTCACAGAGAACAGGGGACTTGAAAGTGGCGATTAGAAAAACAACCTGTAATCTACTAGCACTTTCTCGCTGCACGTGGGGGACCAGCGTGGGGGGCGAACAGGGTTGGAGGAACAGGAAAAGGACAGTGCATGATTGGGGGTGTGGGCGAACAGGAGTTGGAGGAACAGGAAAAGGACAGTGCATGATTGGGGGTGTGGGCGAACAGGGTTGGAGGAACAGGAAAAGGACAGTGCATGATTGGGGGTGTTAGGAAAATAAGGCAGGCTGGAAAAGAGCAAGGCGACTAGAGCCTCATACTGGGTTGATCCAGAGGAAATGAATTGTTCCAGAAGTTTCACAAAGAACTAAAGTGAAAAGATGTAATGAGGAGTCCTGATTAAAATGCACTTCAGAGTCATACGATCATCAGGAGAGAAATTAAGTCTTAAAAGAAAAAGAATTTTTTAAATGCCCGAGCATAAAACAAATGGACCTACACCTTTAATTAGACAGCAAGCAGCACGAGGCGCATTAGCCTTCCTTTTAATCCCCTCTCAGGAGGAATGGGTCCTCCAGCCACATGTGGTGGCAGCCGCTCTCAGCCCGGGAGTCCTTTCCAATAACACCCTTGCTCTGAGGCCTGATGGGGGAAGGAGCTGGTGACCTGCCTGTCCATCCTCAGCTGGTGGGGCCCCAGGTATAAGCTCTGCTCTCTCTCCCCCCTGGTTTTTGTTAAGCTTCCTATCACAGTGGAACACTGGTAACCAGCAGTTCTATTTTGGGACAGGGACAAGTTTGAGAGTCATTCCAAGTAAGTCAAAGAAAAACTTCCCTCACTATTATATTGAGCAAACCCTTTAAACTGCAGAAAGAATCGAAAAATTCTGCTATTCTATTTCTCTGCTTCTAGGTATAATTTTATCTGGACCCAAGCAAAGAGCCCTTCCCCTCACCCCCAGAATGATTTATGCCAGGACAGGTCTGTGTTTCCCTGCCTGAATATTCCTGAGGAAAGGGAACAGACAAGGTCATTGCAGAGCCAGCCAATTCCTCTAGCCCACCCCCACCTCTGCAATGACCAGAGAGGCTTGATCCTTTGTGGCACAGGCCTCAGAGACAGAAACTGGAGGGACAGCTCTCAACTGAGAGGAAAGGGAAGGTCAGAGAAGGGAAATGAGATGACCTGCCCGGAAACTGGACACGGGCTAGGGTAAAGGGATGAGAAAGTGGCTGGGTGTCCAGACTCAATGCTGTGGTTAGACCTGAGGGATGTATTTCTACCTGGAGAAAGAAAGAGAATTTCTGTTCTTCTCTCTGAAGGAAAATTTGGCAGGAAAATCAAAACAGATCACACTTGTCAAGACTCTCCTAATTACAGCCTTTTATCCTGGTTTGTCTCAGTTGTTCCAGCAGAAAATGGCAGGACAGGGTCACTGAGGGCTTTCATGTTGTGGAAGCATAGCAGGGAGGGGGTTCACAAGATGTGAGGGTGGGAAATTACAGGAGAGTTTGGAGAGTTTTGGAGTGATGGTTTTTGTAATGACTTAGAACACTGTGTCTAACTATGGAAATGAGAAATTAACCTTTGGGGCCGGAACCAGACTCACCATTACACCAAGTAAGTTCTTCACCCTTGGTCAGGAGATCAGCCTGTGCACAATTCGGTAGGACGTGGTAGACCACGCAGGCTTAGAGCGTTTCCATCTGTACTTTGTCTTAACTGGTAGAGATAGGTGCCAGCCAAATATCCAAGTTTTCTGGGGGACCTCCAGTCTTGAATATTTCATTCAAAACTAGAAAACATGATTCATAATTCCGTTTGAGCTACTGCCATCAAGTGCCAACGTGACATGGGAGGAGAAGGTAGACAGAATGACTGCTGCATCTTCACTTTTATCTTGTCTGATAATTTTCACTTTGAGCCCTGCAAGTGTTTGGGAGAAATGGTAAAAACATAGACTATCAAAGAGACCCAGAGAGGCAGGCAGACAGAACGTCAGGCATGTAATTTTACAAAACTAATCCGGTGTTATGTCTCCCTTTGCAGATGGCAAAAGGTTATTTGGAAAGGTGCAGAGAGCTGGGGCTCTGGGTGCGGTAGTGTTAACCAAATAGGCGAGCTAAGCACTGATCTCAAGGGAAAAGTTTAAACTTGGAAAACTCTGATGGCTTTTTCTTTTTATCAGTATGACAGCACATCTGCATTCAGTTAATTACAGTTCGGGCAAGGCATAGAATTAACTGTTAAAAAACAATTATGTCTGAGATGAAGGGTAGGTGGATATATCTACACAGAGTGGAATAATGTGCAAAACGTGGGGCAAATGGATTTGTTTGCACCTGCAATTAAAAGCTGTGGAAAGTTTGAATATGTTCACTGTGTAACCAAAGACAACTTCACAAAATGGAAAGAAAAGCACGCCGAAAGAGCAAGAACCGGAGGGGTGGAACCTTTCCAAGTCTGCATTTCCCAACTGTCTGAACGACTCACTTACCTAAGGGGATCTTTTTTCTTTTCTCTGCATTGGAAATTAAAGGCATGAGTATTGAGGAGTTGAATAGCGCAGACTCTTCTAGTGAAAACTACTTTATAAAGCACCTCGCAGCTGGGGTGGATAAAGCACCTTTAGACTTCAAAGTCCTTTTCTTCTCCTCTCTGGATAAGGTAGGATAGTGGTCTCTCCTTTGGGGACAAGGAGAGTGAGAGAGTCCCAGAGTTATAAAGCAAGACGGTGGCAGGGCTGAGCTGTGGGGACTGGGGACCCAGTGATAGGCAGTCTGCTCCCTCCCAAAGGCAATCTCCAGAAACATCCAGGGAACTGTCTCCAGGGGAGAACTGACAACCCCAGGGAAAATGCTACATTACCCTCTGCTCAAAGCAATTCAGCTTTACCTAGTAAGGAATAGTCAGAGTGGCTTTAAACCAACCCAGAGCCCCAAATATTTGAAAACTTTATATGGAAGCCAGCGAACATGAGTTCATTTTCCAAGCAGTGCTTCCAGAAGTTGTTAGTGGTTGGTAGTTGCTATGGATTTTGAAACTGAAGGACATCACAGCAGAGTGGAATTATTTGGAACGGGGGGATAGGAATTAGAATTAATGAAATGAAAGAAAAGTCTGGCTAGAGAACTAGAAAAATCCAGGAAGAAAAGATACAGTAAACCCTGGGTGATTTGTAGCATTTATCCTAGTCCAAACAGCAAAGGGCAAACAGCCAAAAAAATTCCAATACACTATTTGCCTCTTCACATTTACAAGTTCCTGCAATTATTACCAATGTCTTTGGCTTGTTGGCCAAATACTAGCAGGTCCTAAATGCAAAATGGAATGGTCCTCTGTGTTTAGAACCAAGTAACTCTCTCCCACCCCACACCCAAGCACTGTTTTTGTAGAGGAGTTTGATACTGTGTGAATACGGAAACAGGCTAACGTTTGGCTCAGGAACTATTTTGAGTGTCCAGCCTTGTGAGTATAAAACACATTCATTCCAGCCCACCCTAATTCCAACCTGAGTTTCTTTACCTTTTAAATAGACTCATTCTTTCTTAGAAGTATTTGATTCTAAAGAAAGAACTAGCAAAATTCCAGGTGCAGCACAAGACTTCATTAATGTGATTCGTTTAAGAATTTCCATGTGTTAACTTTGAGTTATTCCCACCAATTCACTGCTGTGAACCTTTAAAATTGAGTTTCAATTTAAAAACAAAAACTGTCAGCGTCTCTGTGGACTGCAGAGCTTGGCTGTTTGGGTGTCTAGACTTGCAAAATGGAAACCTTAGCTTGAAGTTTGGAGCTTAGAGATTCATCCTAAGCCTGTGACTTGGAGATGTAAGAAAAGCTGCACACAGCTTGGCTTGCAGGATGTTTCAGGGATCAGCGTCATGAGAAAGCCCAGGCAGACGGGTTGGTGAGGAGACGTTCATGGCAGGTGTCTGCCTGGTTTCTGCAAAGCTACTGACAACAGTGGGAAGACAGGCGCCGGGGACAAGCTGATTTTTGGAACTGGGACGCGTTTGGCAGTTAGGCCCAGTAAGTTTGAGATCTTTGTGTCTTTTCCTATTATTTGCTCTAGCCTGATGTTCCAGTTGCCCTCCTTTAGATTCCAAGTAAACAAACCATAGTGTCTTTTGTGCCCTTTTTGATATTCACGGCTAAGGGGCTCTGTTCTTCCCATCCTCCCCTCCAAGCCAGGAGAGTCTATGGCCAGATCAATACTCATGAAGAGGCAGACAGCAATGCCGTTGGTAGCTGTGTCAAGCCATTCCCAGTCCTTATCCCTGGGCCCCTTTACCTGCTTTTGTGTCTCAAGCATTTATACAGCATAAGGGACAGGAAGCAATGAACAGTAGTGCTGGCCAGGGCTGTAAGCAGTCCTGGTGTTTGTGGGCTTCAGAACAGCTGTGGATGTTCTAGGAGGTTTGGGGCATGAGTTTCTAGCAGAGAGGTTTTGGTTTGTTTTCTTTATTTTTTGAAATACAGTCTCACTATGTCACCCTCAGTAGAGTACCTTGGCATCACAGCTCACAGCAACCTCAAACTCTTGGGCTGAAGCGATTTCCGTGCCTCAGCCTCCCAAGTAGCTGGATCTACAGTTGCCCGCCACAATGCCAGGCTATTTTTTGTTGTTGCAGATGTCATGGTTGTTTAGCTGGCCCTGACTGGGTTCAAACCCACCAGCCTCAGTGCATGTGGCTGGTGCCCTAATAACTCTGCTACAGGTGCTGAGCCATAGCACAGAGGTTTATGTAAAAGCTTGGCCCAGTGTGTGAATACAGGAGCAGGTGCCGGGCGACTTACCTTCGGGAGAGGGACCCAGCTGATCGTCCAGACCTGTAAGTGCTACTGCCAGGAGGTGGGGGTCTAAATGCAGCCCCCCTGGGAATCTCCAAACCCTGCTCCTGAACCTCTGGCACCAATGTCATTGTTGGCACTGTCCTAAACACAAGGAGGTTTTGAGCCACGTGGAGGAAGGTGATAGAGTCTGTGCTGGGGAGGAGTCCCGAGATCTGCCCTTTTGCTGCTACTCCTGTATTTGACCACAATTCCGTTATTGGAAATTCTGGGCTCCAGTAGCAAAGTTTACAAGCTTAGGACTGAGCCAAGAACACATGCAGGCCACTTCTCTGGCAGCACCTTTACGATGAAAATTACTCTCATAGGAAATGTGGAGATGTCTGTGTAGACAGGGGTTGGCCATTTCTCCCCTTCTGTCTCCATGCCCTTTTCTCTGCCTGGCTTAAGGACCTGAAATTAGAACAGTTATTAATCATTTGATTTCTCAGTCCCATCACTCATCCAGTGTGACAAGAGGAATCCATTAACATAAACCCACAAAGTGAAAGGAGAAAGAGTTCAATTCTTAATGGCGTCAGAGTTGAACTTGACAACTCCTCAGCCTTAATTAACTAGCCCCATGATCAACTGAGGTCAGAGAAGGCAACTAGCAGGTTGCATTAGCCAAGCCTTGCTGCACTCAGAGGAGTTAATACTGCAGAGTTTGGGAAATTGTAGTGGATGCCCAGGGCTTGCCCTGGCTGCCTGGCAGGGGAGAGGTCATGGGGACAGCGCTGAGTGAGGGAGCCGAGGCCAGATAGCAAGGCAAGCAGCAGGTTTCTGCTATCTCAGCGTCAGCACTGGCAGTGCCAGGAAACTTGCTTTGGGGACGAGACTTCAGATGACCCTTGGTGGGTAATAGGAACCGTGAGAAACCTGTGTGTTCCTTTAAAACAGGGAATGCTATGGAGGGGGACATCCTGTTGGATGCAGCCCTTCCTTCCTCCCGGTGGAGGTGATCTCACTGAGGATACCGCAGTCAGTCAGGACTGCGCTATTTTTATTTCTATTGCTGAGGTTTCCTCTCCACCTGTGAAAACAGACTTCTCTCTGTTCCAGGCTTCCTCAGTCTTCTTACCCCCTGTGTTTCCTTTGGAACAGTGGTTTGGGAATTACCTTATCCTCAGGACTCTGTCACTGTGGACAACCAGGTGAAAAAGGCTCAAATAGAGAGGAGAGAGTCCTGCTTACTCTGGTAACGTCTAGGGAGTGCTGTGTGTAAGGGGGAGGGAGTGGGCTAGGATGACCTTCTAGTGACTGTTTTACAGAGACTCCGAGGAAACTTGCATCCTACACCCTCAACTTGTTAGGCCCTCAGTGACGTGAAAGCAAAACCTTGACCTTCTGAGAACATAATCAAATGCCACCCCCTCCCCCAAAGCACTGCCACACTTTGTTATTTGTAATTATGAAATGACTATATGATAATTCATATGAAGTTATATAGGTAAGTTTGATATTTCGAACCCAAGAAAGATGCAAACAAACTCTAGTCGTTCTGGAGCACGTCATCAGTAGCTCCTTACACATAGCAGTCCCTGAAGACAAACAGTATGCCTGGGCAGGATTTGTTTGCAGTGTTGGTTTATACATCGCACAGAGACCGGTTTGAAAGCTGATTATGTCTCATATTGCCAATTTGGGGTATACATTGTGCTCAGTGCACTGAAAAGCATAACAAAACGGCCCATTCCTGTAGGAAAAGGAGCCTGAGACTGTGTATGGTGTGGTGTTTGATGGTGCCTCTTCCCCTGGTCCCCGCCATGCTGGGAGCTGCCTGCAAGGTGGCCCCAGGAGGTTTTTGTAAAAGCATGCATTGCTGTGACAATAACAATGCCCTGTACTTTGGAGCAGGGACCAGACTGACAGTAAAACCAAGTAAGTTGGGGGCATGGATGGGTTCTGAGAGCTGACCTGAGGGAATGGAGGTGCTGTTCTGTGCAGTTTCAGTGGGATTATGGCACTACCACTTCCCACAGGACCCTGTACCTGGTTTCTTTGTCCTGAGCCCCTGAGCTGGTTAGAAGTCTATTAGTTGATGATTTCTGGCAATGCTAAGGATTAGACTAAGAAGAAGTAGAAGATTTCACTGGCGTCGTCATTGACGCTGCACATATATTAATGTAAGTGCTGAAGATAATACAGAAAATCTATATTTGATGATAAAAAGACCTAACAACTCAGAAATCAAGTTTCTTGATTAAGAATTCCTGCACTCTGAGGGGAATGCAATCAGCTCTTCAGTTTTTTGTTTTTTGTTTTTTTAATTTGGTGAGGTTTTTATGATTCTTTTTAAGAATCATGGCTGTGAAAGGGGCACGGTGCTCCTGGTCCCCAAACAACCCTCTCTGACCCCAGTGTTGACCTCCTGTGCCAGGTGGCGTGGCTCTGCCCGACCTGGCTATTGTTCCCATGTGTTTCTGTCATTAGCATCTGTCAGAACCCAGTGTTCTGAGGACAAAACTGGGGATTTAAGATCAAACTCAGATCTGTCTGCACAGCCAGTCGTTAGGTTTAGAGAAATGCCCTAACCTCTCCCAGGAGCTGAGAACTGAGGCTGCAGGATAGTAAGACTTCTGCTCCCTTCACTCCTTCCCACCTGCTGGTTATTGTAAGGCCTCATATGGCTGTGTGAATTATGGAGGAACCCAAGGAAAGCTCATCTTTGGAAAAGGCACTAAACTCTCTGTTAAACCAAGTAAGTGTTGGGGATTCAAAGACTACATCGCTGAGTGCAATTAAAGTACAACCCAGAGTGAGTGAGATGAAACTTACCAACCCCTTTCTCTGTGACATCTTCCCCCCTTCACCCATGAACCCCACAGAATTGCTCCTAGTCCATGCCCTCCACCTCAGTCCAGACCAGTACCTGCTCTACTGGACATAGGAAAACTCCAGGCTTCATCACATGTAACAGGGCTCCTCGCTGGGATGGCTGTGCTCAATAGTGACCACCCAAATCACTGTAGGGAACCGTGACCTCTCAGCAATGGTTTCATGGAAGAAGCAAGCCTTTCTTGCACCATGAAGGCCCCTGGATAGTCTGTGTGATTGTCACACGATTGGGTTTCAGACATTAGCTTTAACAGGGGGTCATAGGAGGAGGAAGCACAGGATGGCTACTGCGAAGGGTTTTTTGTTTAGGGAGAATGCACTGTGGAACTCAAACTCCGGGTATACACTCAACTTCGGCAAAGGCACCTCGCTGTTGGTCACGCCCTGTGAGTTCTTCTGGTTAACTAATTATCCTTTCTGGAAAGAAATCCAATGAGGCCTGTTGAAACACAGCTGAATTTAATTGCTTTATTTAGCGTGCATTTGTTAACTATGTCCCATGTGTGAGCAAGATATTAATACATGTTTCCCGGGAGGCTGGATTTAGTTATCAGGTCTAAGGGCAGTTTTTTGATAAATTGTACTAATACTGCAATCAGTGTTTCTCTAAGGTCCACAAAGCACGTTGCGGCTTTGGGAAAGAGGAAGAGATAAGAAAAGCTTTGTGATAGAGACAGAAATAAACCAATGAAAAGGGAGGCCACCAAAGCGGCAGTGTGTGGCCAAGGAAGCGTGTCCTTAACAGATACGTGATGAGGACCCAGTTGGGTTTGTGCCTGTGGCATCCGATAGAATTGGAAAATAAGGACTGAGGACTCTGGGGAGGGAGAATTGCAGGAGGTCTGAGCTTCTCATGGCTTTTGTCCTCTGCAAGAATAGCAGAACAATAGCCTGTCTCTGGAGGGAGGACTGCCCTTGGTATGTCATGTCAATGGGTCTATTTCTCTTTCGACAGATGGCTTCTTCACACGGGATGCTAAGCTGTTCCCCCACGCAGCCGTCACCCCTTCACCTAGGCTGGCTGTGTGGACCCCAGGGGAAAAGCAAAGAATCCCAGTGCCGTGGAAGGCCTCCCCCCAAGACTGAATTATCTGTAATAAAGTAGAATGTTTATCCAAGTTGTGAAGTTGTCAGGCAATAGAGCTGGATTATAGGAAGCAATATTGAAATTTTACTGGCTATTTCCACACTCCCAGAGTGCAGTGTTTTTGTTATTTGTTTATTTTGTTTTTCTGTTAGAATTGCAGAAACAGAGGGGTTTTCCTTGCAGGCAGACTATTTGCAGAAACATCTCCCCTCTCACATTTCAGTAGTCTTTCCTCAACAGTCCTCTGTGCCTGAACCATGTGTGAAAATAAGGTAATGGGGCCGATCTGCTAACAAATAGTTTATACATTTGCATGGCCCCATCAAAGCACCCAGCTGGAAGTGGCTCACCTCCGCTGTTGAAACTGCCTTCAAAGGCCACAGCACCTTCTTTAGTATCATCCATGATGGGTTTATCTGTTGAAGGTAAATTTTGCTTTCATTAATAATGAAAAGCTTTCCAGAACCAAGACTTGCAAATAGAGGAGGGGACTGTTGGTACTGTTTCAGATCCAAAATGATGTATAACTATAAAACGGTGTCATCAGTTTGTGTGGTTCATAAACTGTCAGAGAAAATCCTAAAGAAAATACTTCAAAGGATTCAACAATCATTCAATTGTTAACTCCTTACATTTGCTAAATCAACCTCTTTAGTTAATAAATACACTTAAGTAAAAATAACATCAGCTTGCAAAAGTTTTGCAAACTCAGACCCAGTAGAAACAGTGAAGACTTTCTCTAGGGACTGAGGTAGAATCCCAAGTAAATTCCTTTTAGAAAAACATGAGGTCAAGGGCTTCCGATGGCCAAAGTGCATGTGATGCCCTACTCATGGATGGAGAGGAAAGCTGCTTCAGGAAATGGTAACCTGACACTGGTTTATGTAGAGACACATAATACTGTGACTACCTCAGGAAACTACAAATACGTCTTTGGCACAGGCACCAGGCTGAAGGTTGTAGCAAGTGAGTATTACAGGCAAGATAGACTTCATGTTAAAAGTGGTTAGTGGTCATGTCTGAGGGGCAGGGGAAGGTAGAATAAAGGAGGTGCCTGTTACTAAGTAGGGAAGCTAAAATTACTGCTGTCTAAAGTGGCAATTCTGGATCCCTCTGCCATGGACAGGAGGGGTAAAGGAGCACACTGAGGCTTCCCACAGAGGACTGACCACCAACTTTATAAGAATTGTATCAATCATTAGAAAAATATTTATGACTGGAAGACCTTGAGAGACTCCCGTAAACACAATAGGAATTCTGTGTTCTTTATTCTCTTAGTTGAAAATTGGCATTCTTATTTCACATCTGTCACTTGCTTTTCCCCTCCTGTTTCTCTCTCCCTGTCTAACTCAGTGCTTCACCTGGGCATTCATATTTTGAGAAACTATCTCAAGGGAAAACCATGCCCAGATCCTAGCCTCTCAACGCTCTCTAGAATCTGGCTCCTTTCTGTTCTCTAAATTTCGTCCCAGCTATTCCCTTTTATGACTGCTGTGCTCCAGGTGAACTAGGCATCTGCTTGCCCTGAATGCTTACACGTACCCACACCTGCTCCCTGGGTCCACACAGCAGATATCCCGGACCCACCCCTGAAAACAGGCTGGCACAGGTGAAACAGGTCAGTTTTCACAGTCTCTGAGCCTAGAAACCCAGCACAGGTGTCACCAGGCAATTTCATAGGGAGAGCTTGAGGAATTCTATCATTTTTTTAATTAAGGAGTCCAGAATAAGAGATGCAGGAGACATATAGCGAAGTCAGGAGAGGGATGGCTTCTGTAATAGGTATGGGAAGGAGGGATGTGTCCCTGGGAAGGCATTCCCTGGAGCAGAAAGAACACTGACGTAATCCAGGTGAGAAGTTTCTGGGCTGCACGTTTCTGGGGTTCCCTGCAGAGTGGTCACTTCCTAATGTGGATTGTTAAGTTCCTGGTCCTCAAGGTGGCCAGTGGGGAGGAAGTGGAAGAGATCGTGCTGGGACACTCGGTGGTCATGCCTGTGGAGTCTCTGACTTGGATTTTCTATCAAATTACTCAAAATTGAGAGAAGCTCAAATGGATCACATAGAAAGGATGGGAGAAGCTACCTTCTTAGTCATAAAACATTGTTTCCGGTTGGTCCTTGAGCTGTGTTATCTCCTGGGAAGGGGACAGTGAGAGTGGAAAAATCTCTCCTAGAACAAGGTTAGAAAGTGGTAAAAAGTTATTTTCCTGCTGACTGTCTAAGCAGGGGATGAAAAGAGAGTCCAGCATGAATTCCAGGGCAGACCATTGCATGGGAATGTCTCTAGCTGTTGGAATGAAAAGGCTGTGTATCCCCTCGGATGTTCCAGAGCTGACCTGGGTCAGAGGTGCCGGGCTCCCGCACCCTCAGGTGTGGATCCACATGCCAATACCACTTGCCAGGTGGGTGGTGATGGCTGCCTCTACCCCTCCTACAGTGATGAGTCTCTCTGACTGCTTTGGCTTTGGTGCCATGGACATAAACTTTTTCCTACTTTGTCCAAATGACAGATATGATTTTCAGAACCCTGGAGAATTGATATCCAAAACACCAGAGGATATGCTAGGATTTGGGCCGTCAGTATTCTGGGCCTGTGCAGGAAAATTCTTTCTTTAGAACATTTAGAAAGAATATCCTTTATTTATTCAACATGGAAACAGTCCTAAAATCCAAACTGGTACTAGGATTCTGTGCCAGGTTATTACTGTGACAATTACTTAATATTCTCTGTGCTCACGATATCACTCCTTCCAGAGGATCTTTAGGGAAAACGTAGTTCAGTTTCTAGGAGGTTTTTGCTGAGCTGAAGATCACTGTGTGAATAATAATGCAGGCAACGTGCTCACATTTGGAGGGGGAACAAGGTTAATGGTCAAACCCCGTGAGTATCTCTCCTGAATCCATAATGAATGCTCTAATTTCAAAAGGAAACCGTAGCACTGAGCTCAGTTTTCTGTTTTCTCTGCTAGATTCTATTTCTTATGTTAATTCTAACCATTAATTCTACTGATTTGTATGGTGTTAACATGTATACATGGCATATGCACGTGTGAAAATGGGCACATATGTAATTGCCTGCACAAGAACAAATGCTCTGGGAAAACGGGTTCCTTGTCCTTTTTGTCTTAACCATTCGGGTCAGGAAGTCTGACTATGTTAGACACAGGGTGGCTGAGCGCTGGAGTGGGAAAATCCTTCTCCGGCAGCTTTGTCCAGATTACACCACTCCTTGGCTAGTCAGGAGGCAGCTTGGTCTGGAAGTAGAGGGATGAACTATTTAACCTCGGAAGAGCCAGGCCATGCTGTGAATTGACCACCATAATAAACAGTCTTCTCCATCGCCTCTTTGGCTGGAGTCTCAGCTGGAGGAGCATACCAGCCGGATTTGGGGATTGAAAGGGATTTCCTGATACACATTGGCCTGGTCGGTTTCTGTTAAGCTTTCTATGACTGTGTAATGTTGGCAACAAGCTGATTTGGGGATTGGGGACAAGTCTGGCGGTAAATCCAAGTGAGTCTTCATGTTAACTCTCTCAAAACTGTCTGTGCAGTTTGAATGTCTCAGAAACAGCCTCCTTCCTTTTTTAGCCTTGAAAATGTCTCGTTGTGGCCAGTGTTTTGTCCTGTTCACCAGAGCTGAACCCTGTCTACCCTGTCAATCAAAGTAAGTAGGTAGAAGAATCCAGAAGCGCATGGTCAGCAGGCAGTGGGAGCATTAGGCTATTTTCTTGCAGAGCAGACAGCATAGCCCATTCTGAAAAAGGCTGTCAAGGAATGTTGAATGCTAGGAATTTTGAACTTTGCTACTAAGCCAAAATGCTAGTTTGGTCAGAACGTGCAGCCTGTTTTATTATTTCTTTCTGTTTTTTGTATTTGGGGATTTTTTGAGATGGAATTTCACTCTGTCACCCTGGGTAGAGTGTGTGGCATCCTAGCTCACAGCAACCTCATACCTGGGTTTCAAGCCTCAGAATTCCAAGGAGCTAGGACTAGAAGCGTCCATGATGCCTCACTAGTTTTTTTCTATTTTTAGTAGAGATGAGGTCTAACTCTTGTTCAGGCTGGTCTCAGACTCCTGAGCTCAGGCAGTCTTCCCACCTCAGCCTGCCAAAGTGCTGGGATTACAGGCGTGAGTCACCACGCCTGACCTCATGACCTCTTTAGTCCATCCTGCGCCAGCCTCACCACAAGCGGTTGGGAAGCACTGTCTCTCCCTAACCAAAGATGAGTCAAAAGCTATTGGAAACTCTTCGGGTCTCAGGGCCATCCCGCGGCAATGCTAAAGGACACTGGCCCACCACAGATTATCTAGAATGACACAAACTGGCCGTATAACTTATGTATCTCTCAGTTCTCATTGGCTTAGAGCCTTATTGTGGATTTGCTAGCAGAAACAATAATTCTCACCCTAATTCTCACCTTCCCAGGGAAGTTATCCTAAAAATCCTCAGGAACATCTTCAAGACCACCTACCTTATTCAAACTTTTGCTATAGAAACTAAATTGTATTCCTAGCAATGTCTGCCGTAGCCTTGGCTGGGCTAGAGCTGGGTCAGTGCTGGCCGCCAGGCTTGGCAAGGCTAGAGGAAGGGAGCAGAGCCTACAGCAGAGCCCAGGGGCTCTGGGAAAGGCACCTTTGATAGGAGCACAAATGAATTTCTACAGAGCTTCCATGTGCTACCCTGATAAGACTCTCCAGGGAGAAGGTCACCCTTGCCTTTGCAGCTCTAATTGTAAGATGTGTAGTAAAAAAGAATGGGAAATGGTGATTACAGTGCCAAAAGGAAGAGAGAGTATAAAAACAGGGCCAATTTTATGTTAAGTTTATAACATGTTAAGCCTTTCAGAAGAACTACCTTAGAATGTATTCTTTAGGGTCAATGAGCTATTTTGGCAGTGGTTGTAGTATCACTAGTGTCACACGTCAAAGGACAACCTAAAATGGGGGGGAAAGGCTAATAAAAGGTATAGCATAGTGATCAAGAATGTGCATCTTGGAATCAGACTCTTCCTAACTCTGCCATGTACCAGCCATGTGACCTTGAACAGGTTACTTAATCTCTTATGCTTCATTTTTCTCATCTGTAATGACCAGTTCTCCCATCCCAGCTCACTGAGATGTTCTGGGCATTAAAAGAGTTAACACCCATAGTAAGTCTTCCATAAATATGTTTTTATTATTACTTGATCAGGTTGCTGGAGAGAAGGAAGGAAAAATAGACATGATCCCCATTTACTGTTTTTGTAAAGTGCAGCATTAGAGTGTGACTCAAACAACGGGAAAACTAACCTTTGGGCAAGGGACAACTTTACAAGTAAAACCAGGTAGGACTGAAAGTTCCCACGTTAGCGATGAATGTCTACTATGTTCGTTTTGGGGGGTTTTTTGGTTTTTTTTATTAATCTCCTCTGCCTTTTCAATTTCCAACCAAAGTCTCTTATTTTTAGATTTATTTTCCTTTTATAAAAGTAAGTAGAAGGTGTGGAAAGTCTGGCTAATATGGTCTTTCTAACCCATCTGGTTTCAGCTAGTGGCAAAAATAGTGACAAATATAGCTCTTTAGGCTTAAAAAAAAAGAACTGCAAGCCTTGAGATGTGTTCGGTCCGGAATTTCTAGGCTAAGGCTGAAAGAATGGAAGTTTGGCTGACTTGGGAGAAATAAAAACATCAAATATGGGCGGCTCACAAAGAGGAAAGGTGATTTCACATAATAGTACGGTAAAGTAGAAGCCCCCCGTGAACACTAGAATTCTTCAAACGTTGCTTTCCAGGGAGAGAATGGGTAGCATGCCATGGCAAGCTTTTGTATGGGAAAAAGAAAAATTAGAGAGAGAAAGGAGACTATGGGTTATTTGGATTTTTTGTTAGGAACCTTTTATAGGATGGTTTTTAAAAGGTTACCAGCAAACAGGAGTCCAAATGTGTAAAACTTCACAGAGGAAGAAGAAGAAGTTAGCAGAGGAGGAAAGTGTTTTTATACTGGGCAGAAACACTGTGTCAACTTCTGGGCTAAGCAACCTCGTCTTTGGGACTGGAACAAGACTCACCATTATTCCCCGTAAGTCCTTTGGCACTTGAGAAAAAGCTCTTAATCTGTAATGACCAGCTCTCGCATCCCAGACACCTAATGAATTTCTAAATGAGCTTCCATATGTGAACCTGATAAGCCTCTCCAGGGAGAAGGTCACCCCTACCTTTGCAGCTCTAAACGTTAAGGCGTGTTGTAAGAACACGGGGGAAGTATCAATTGCAGTGCAAAAAATGAAGAGAGTGGCTATAAATATTGGCCCCGTTTTCAGGTTGTGTTTATGAAATGTAAGCCTTTCAGAGGCACTATCTCGGGCCACATTTATTAGCTTGTGTCTATACAGCACAACAGTCCAGTTAATTTGATTAATGAGGGCAGCTGATCCGGATATTTAGCCACTTCCTGGAGAAAACTTCTTTGTGCTCAAAATTGCTTAAATTGACTGTCACATTACCTAAATAATTGCCAAATCTGTTTCACTTTGTGCTGTATAGACTCAACCTAATAAAAACAAATGCTGGTGCGTTTTTCCCCCAGTCTGTCTCCACTTCACGCAGAAAGTTTTCCTTCGACAACACAGTATCCCTTCACACAAAGAAAAGGTTCCCCAGCAAGCCATTTGACTTATTGCCGCTGCTGTTTTGCATTTATATGACTCCTTTCCTTGGAAGAGATTAAGACACTTTATAGGACTTATTAGCTAAACAGATTGACAGCCTAATTGGGAAGAGAGAAACAGATTCTGAGTATCTTTTTCTGTCTGCAGTTCCTACCCCCTCGCGGAGAACATTTGGTCAGATAGCCCTTGAAGACAGCAAACAGGGAGGTGGTCTCCTTTTGTGGTGTGGGGTCTTCTCAGCTGCATGTAAGAGGTTGTCACAGGAGCTAAAACTAAGAGCTACTAACTAGGTCAGAGCAACTGACAGAGCCAGAGGAATGTCTTCCCCCAGAACTCGCGTGTACTCACAAAGCAGAGTGTGACTCATCTTGACAGAAGCTGCTAGGACGTGTCTACTCTTCTTGCCTCTGTTTTCAGCCCCTTCCCGTCTCTGGCCTATCTCTTCCATCTCCAACTCCAGCATCTAACGCCTTGCTCTGTCCTTTGGTCCTTTGAATTCCTGGCTGCTGCT
>NW_003852620.1:203060-206526 GCF_000181295.1 Otolemur garnettii
CTGAATCCCCTTTCATGCTGAGAAACTTTAGCTTCCATCTTGCAAGCCAAGACGTGTGACTATGAAGAGGTGGCAGGGTTTTTGTAATCCAGTGTGTCATTGTGCTCAGACGGGCTTTGGGTCTGCGCTGCACTTCGGGTCCGGCACTCAATTGATTATTATGCCACGTAAGTGTGTATTTTCTCCTTTCCTGTGCTGATACATCTATAAAGCAATAGGGAACTTCTTCACACACATCCCTTTCCCACCTCGTCGCAGATGGGATACGATTTCTGGGTCAACGTACATAGCCAGTTTGATCATTAAGGTGGTTGAATTCATTTTTTAAAATAACTTTGACTGGTTCCATTTAACACTGCCAACAGCAAAGGGAAATTAGCATGTCATAGGAACCTAATCTATGCTTATTCATTACTGTGGGAGGAAAATCATTTCTTCTTCTTCCCTGGCATTAAGTCCTCAGAATTAAGCTGACCTTTTCCATGCCTGTCTCTTCTGGTAGATTAAGTAGTATATCCACTAACTTTCTTATGGGAAAACACATAAGGCGGATACTTTCCCCTTCAGTTTTCACTAAGAAAGCCTTTCTGTTAGTTATTTTGACAATAAACTTCAGCTACCATAGCATAGTTCCCGCTATTTTTGTGAATAATATCTTGACTTGAACCATCATGTTCTTCCTACATTAGTCAAAATACTTTTCGATCTGTAACCCATGGCACGACAACCAGTCCTTTTATCCCAGAGTGTTCTCTAATAAGGTAAACAGGGTCTTGCATCATCAAGCATACAGAAAAGCGGATGCACAGATGAGTTAAGTAATTTCAGCCAAACCTTTCCCCCCTAAAAAAAATCAGAACTGGGATTAGAGCTTGAGATGCCCTCCTTTCTTACCCTGAATTATGTTGAGCTGTCCCTTTGTGCATTGCAAACATAATAAGCACAGCAGGCCGTGGGCATTTCTAGACGATGAAACTTAACCCAAACAAAAACTGACTGTTTGGTTGCATTGGTACTTTAAATGTATCCCCAAACCTTCTTCACCATTGCTGGTCATTTGGTACCAGTGACAGGAAAGAGCAGCAAGGCTTAGGTTTTTGTTAGTCTCAGAATCACTGTGTCCTCAACTACAACAAGCTCACCTTTGGCAGTGGGACCAGATTGCAAGTCTTTCCGAGTAAGTACTAGAAACCAAGGAGCAATTTTGAAAAAGTGTTCTGTATGCACAGCCCATCCATTCTGTTCATTCTCACCATGCTGCAGGCCACCCTGTCCCATGATAGGATCAACAGAGGCCTTTGGCATCTTTAGCTGCCTGGATCCACAGCCGACAGGTGCCTTTTCTCACGGATAGAATCCTCTATAAACCAAGACAATTTAGTCTGTGTGCAAACACCATGGTGCTGACTAAAATCATATCAGCAGTGAAATTAAGACACTAGAGAGTAAGATGCATTATGACTCCAAACAAATGATCTGTTTCCCTCTTTTGCATTTTTATTTAAAATATCAGGGAAGATGAAGCAAGTTCAAGTTCTCCAATTTGAAAACTGTTTATGAATTATGCTTCCCTGACATACAGAGAGACCTAGATTGACTTTGCATGTTTAGTCATTTGATTTCATCCTCTATGTCTGGAATCTAAATGGGCAAGGGAATCAAATGTAATTAAATGAGCAAATAATCTCCAATAGCCAATATTCCTACATTGTTTCAGGTGCTTTGATCTAGACTTTTTATCAGGGCTTTATCTCTAATCAGCTCCCCAGAAGGGCACTGGAGGTTTTTGTTAAGGTTTTTGTGTCTGTGTAGATAGTAACTACCAGTTGATCTGGGGCTCTGGGACCAAGCTAATTATAAAGCCAGGTAAGACTCCGAGATGTGACTCTGAGAGACAGGAGACACTGGTTACATAAAGTGCAAAGCATAGCATGCAAATTTATTTCCAAGGACAATCCAGTCTGCTAGAGACAATGCATTCTACCCAAGTGGGGTCTTCGTGCCTAGTGAGAGGCCATTTCAGCCACCAACTCTTTTGTTTGGTCTAGTTGCTTCCAGAATGAATAATGCTCAACTAGCTCTCTAAGAGAGCAGAGCCAGGTTGTTAGAGAGGGTCTCATTCCCTCTGAAACGGTTAGAATTCTTTCCCGAGGATAGAAACAGCCTCATTCCATTGGAAAAGCAGAAAAAGGGAAGGGTCATAGTCAAAGACTGAAATTTTCAATGGCGACATCCTTCCCAGGCTGCTGTCTCAAAACTCCTGGTCACTCGCGCAAGTCTCCCAGGCTTCCAGGCCTTAGAGAAAAACTCGTAAGGATGTAACTTAAAAGGCAGTGTTGGGTGTGTCAGGGGAATATGAAGGTTAAAGGGATACCTGGCAAGTCGTCTCTGGCAGCAGTAGGACTGAGCTGTCCTCACCCCATCCTGCCATGCTCCTAGCCCCCACCAAGGGTTACTGTAAGGCTCTGAAGGACTGTGCGAACTATGGGGCTACGAACAAGCTCATCTTTGGGACTGGCACTCTGCTTTCTGTCAAGCCAAGTACGTGAGTAGTGGGCTTTGTCAGGGGGATCCTGTGTCTATGACAAGTGGGAGGTTGCAGGCAACCTTTGAGGAAAAGGACTGAAGGTTGACTTTGTTCCGAGCTATCATTCTTTAGCCGCCCACAGTAGGGCAAGCTCTCAAAATTCCCCATTCTCCTGGACGGCACTTCACGGTCACGGAAGGGAAATGTGATAATTTGAAGATAAACCCCAAAAGGAAAAAAAAAAGACTGTTGTGGGGAAATTGTTCTCATCTAAATGCTGCAGGCTTTCTGCTTCTGTGAACCAAATTCCTGGCCACTGATCATCTCTGGTCGTACCTTTACCTCTGCTAACCTAGTTACCCAATTCTGTGTCATCTGGGATCAGCACCTTCTTCTATAGGCCGTGTTTATTTTTCTTCCAAAAGGGACTCCAGGGCCATACTTGAGAAGAAGTCAGGCAAAACCGGCTCCCTGGGGGAGGGGTGGGGATAAGAGGTTAGGGTGGGTTAGCTCCATTATCAACCCTGAGATCCATGTAACACCTTCCTGTTTCCTACACTTGCTTCCCTTTCTTTTTCCCTAGAGTAAGTTCTTTTTGTTTGTTCTGGACGCCTACCACTCCCAGGCTGACAGGAGAGAAATAAAATCAGTTTTGAACTCTTCCTCTTCAAATATGAAGAATCAACAAGTCACAGTCATTTTGGGATGGGATCCAGTCTCCTTCTCCCTCCAAGCTTAGAATTTGATTATTTAAGCTCTACTTTTAACCAAGAAAGTCAGTGACCTGGTATCACCGCCTGGAATGCTCACCCCTCTCTTTTCTCTGGATACTTAGTGTATTCTAAAGCCCAGCCCGTGCTCAGCTTTGTGATAAAGGAGCACTTGGGTGCCCACATCCTTGCCTTTAGGACGTGATCTTCTTTATAATAGAAAATGTTC
>NW_003852620.1:206924-234601 GCF_000181295.1 Otolemur garnettii
CTCAGCTTTGGCAGATTTAAGCCTAACAATGCAAAAGAGTTCTAAAGCTCATAAGTTTGGTCTTTTCAAAGGAGTAATGTTTTGCTTCGTGTAGCAGAAACATTTTTTTCTTCCCATCATAAAAAGCCAATTTCCAGCAACACAGAGGAAAAAAAAAAAAAAACAGCACAGAGTTCTGCCGCCTCACCAGAGTGCCACGAGCTTGGTTGGGGTTTCCTAAAGCTTTTAGTAAAGGCAGGAAATGCTGTGGGAATAACAATGACAGGGTCGTCTTTGGAACTGGAACCCAGCTGGTGGTGAAGCCTAGTAAGTGGCCCTGTTTGGCTTATATTTGACCAAATAAGCATGTCCTGTGGAGTCAGGGGAGATTGGATTTACTATGTAAACAATGTACCTCTTGAAAAATGATTTTTGCAAATACATGAACCAGTCATGATTGCTGAAAACAGACTAATGATGATGAATAGATGCAGAATAAGACCCCAGATCACCTTTAATATGGTAACGCAGCTCTTCTTCCAGAATATATGGGGGGCCATGAGTTATTTACAGCCCCAGTATCTCCTAAATTATGTTCTGTAATGATTTGTGTGTTTACTGTGATTTTTTCCCATAGAACTTATCTTCCCTTGTATTAAAAATGAGAATCTATCTCATTTTAAATGCTACTAATATTTATAAGGTACCTTTTTTTGTCTCTTCTGCCTGCATATATATTTATTCTAAAAGACCTAACAAGAAAACCAAACATTGTTCCATTTTGACAAACGTCCACATTTAGTCCCATACATGTCAAATTTCACTGAAAACACAGCCTTACTATTCAAATGCAATGGGGGGGGAAAACAATGTAGAGATGAATTGCCGGTCCCAGATGGCTTTATAAACACCTGAAAGGAAATTCAGAGTGAAATAGAATAGCAGGCATGGATGACAAGATTTTTACTTAATGATTAATTCTTCCATGGGGATTAAAACCATTTAAATATACCTCATTGGAAAGGAGGAAAATTAGGCATTCAGCAGCCTGGCTATCCTGGGTATGCTCTTGGAGGGGTGTCAGTTCCCCTACATTGCCATAGAGGGGACAACAAGACTCATCCAAATGTCAGATCAAAAATTAATAATAAGAGGCAGGCGTCATCAAGTTGACTAACTGGGTCATTAAACCTACAACGGGTTATAATTGCAACTGTGGGCTGACCAATGCAAGGAGCTTTACAGTAAGATAGGCTATTTTTAAATGGTTTCACTGTGAGAAATGCCAGAAGACGAGGAAATGAGGTAGATGTCTCCATGAGTTTGTTTTAGAGCCAGTACATGTAACTACCCCATGTTAATCTTTTTAAGACTGTGGCAAAGAGCAGCTCTGGGGTGAGAGAGACAATGAGGAGGAGGAAATGGGACTTAGTTCTTTGTGTGTTGAGCAGGGATCCATTCAGGATGGCGAGAGCACATGGCTTCCCTCTTTGGTGGTGAGAGACCACATCCATAGACTGTGAAAGGAGAACATTTTCCCCCAAAACGCTGAGATCCCTTTGGACCAAAATGAATGGTCCCCACTACCCCAGTTTGGGGCAGGGATAAAATGAGTGTACAAACATATGCTTGACCTGCGGCAAGGTACCCTCGGGGTGCAGTGGCAGGGCTAGTTCTGGAACTTAAGGCTCAGAGCCAGGGTGAGGCGAGGGCTCTGGGGTGCAGTCCATCTTGGGTGGAAATCCAGATGTGTGTCCCAACACTCCATTTTGGTTGGGGCTCTGAAGAGTAGATTTCTAGTTCAGTGGCTGTCTGCCAGGTATTTTTTTGCCTGCAGTAGCAGAATTGTGTTTGATATCAGAAAGGAGTTTGTTGAATTGTTGCTTTTATAATTCACTTTCAGTGTCAAATGAGGTCATTCAATTTCCTCTCTGCGTGTTTGCAATAAGCAGCAGAAAATTCAAGCAGAACAACCAAGAGACACAGAGAAAGATGGCTGAGCAGATAATGAGACCTGTTTATTATAGGAAAAAGAGACAATATGGGAATGTGTGGAGTCCCATGAAGGTGAAATATCCATCAAGGAATGTGTAGCTTTCCCAGAAAGAGTCACTAAGAGTTTTTATTATGATCCCAATCACAGTGCGAACAAAGTTTGGTACAAAGAAAAGTCATCTTTGGAAAAGGGACACAACTTCATGTTCTCCCCAGTAAGTGTTGTTCATGTGATTTAACATTAACTCCCATTGAGTTAAAAGTGCTGTGAGTGTTAGGTGGAAAATTTCTTAGGTCTTAAGATGTGTGGATGGCCTCTGGGACCTGGGCCCTTCTTCTCTTGCAAAGGCCTGGTCCTCAGCCTTTCCACAGCTTAGCAAATACCAAATTCACCCTGTCTAATGCTGAGAAAGTTGCTACCTGTCTTCTTCCTAAGTATCAATTATGTTTCTCATTGTTTATCTATTATGAAGAATAAAAAAAAAAAAAAAAAACATTAAACTCTGTCCAGAATTCATGTTCAAGTCTTTCCCCCAGGCTTGTCCCCAGTGGACTTCGTTTGGACACATTGTTAAACCCAGTGTGATTTTTGGCTCTAACTAAATTGATTTTGGAAATAACCCATGACCCCACTCCTTCCACCCTTCATAAAAGATCTGCTTTGCTCTCTTTGGCCTCTGCTGAGGCTCCTGGCTCTGCCGCCCCGTGCTCTCTCATTTCCCTTGTTCCAGGAGTGGGTGTGAGATAACTGTCTTAGGAGCGGCTTTAATATCAGAGACAACAAAGATGGTACGTGGCCAAGAGCTACATCTTGTGTTGAGCCTTCTCACTCTCTGCCATTTTCCGAGTATTTCTTTTTTCATTTCAAAGAATTCATCATGAGGCCAAAAACAGGGATTTCCTTTGGTATATTTATCACAGGCTAACAATAAGCTGGAAATCTTCAAGTGGTTCAGAAATACATTCCAGGGCCACGACTCCATCCATGTATGGAAGCTCTTAAAGAGCAGGGTGGGCAGGCAAAGCTGGAGACATTTTGATTATAGCGTTCTTTGTAGAGGCTTGGGAGGAGGGGGCAAAGATCTGCTAAGGAAAAACAAAACCTATGGGTCAGTGGAGAGATTTCTGGATGATTCTACCAAGGAAGAAGATTAACAGGAGGAAACTTCCAGGGAAAACTGACTTCCAGGCCAGTCATTCAGGGTTTTTGTTATGGAGGCAATCACTGTGGGGAATCTGGCTACAGCAACTTTGTCTTTGGAAAGAGCACAAGACTCTCTGTGATTGCAAGTAAGTGTTCCTGGCTAAACCGAATTTGGATTGGCAATAACTTCTTCCCTTGAACGATTTTTCAGTGTACAAAGGAATGCATTTGCCCTCAAGAACTGGGCCTTTAGTGTTGAGCAAAAAGATGAACAGTTTATTATAATTTAAAGCCGACTAGACAGTCACGGCAGCACAGAACAGGCCCGGCACTGGGCCCTGGCTTCAGTGCCTTTAGCCTGTTCTGTCCACACTTCTGCCCAGTTCCCTCCTCTGATCCCAGGAGACCAAAGCCTTAGCACAGACAACTCAGAATGCTTAGCCTAGGGGAGCACAGAAAGGCTTGGCCAAGACCCATTTTTAAATATGTTGTGTGTTTCTATTAAATGTTATTATTCATTTTAATTTGCACAAAGTAATACATTAAAATGTCTTATGCAAACCATTCAAATTACAGACAAAGCCAACATTCACCTTGACCCCTTCCTTCAATATCAGCTTCCTCCCCAAACGTGACCACTGAGACTGGTTTGCTGTGTTGTGATGAGTTGTTCTGTGGAGTGTGTTGGCATGAAATACCATCTCTACCTAGGGAATCTGAAGGGCTCAGGGTCTAGATTGCCGTCTGTAGGATTTCAATTAGATATCAGGAATGGTTGTAAGGGCTATTAGCAAAAGAAAATCCTTCAAAACTAGGAGCTCTTAATAGCTAGACATGTCTTTGGTCAGAAAACATCTCAATGGAAGAAAGGAGAGCAAAAGTAGATAAGCTCTAAAAGACTGGCCAGGTGTAGGACTCTGAGGGATGGCCCATCCCATGGCAAGCTGGTAGTGCCCCTCTCTTTTGCCTGTTTGATTGTTGTTATAGTCTAAGCTTTGGTCAGAGCTGCTGCTATGCTATGAATGGTCTGGTTTTTCTGAGCGTCTTCAGGGTTTTTGCAAAGAAAGGAAACTGTGTGCATACTCTGGGAGTTACCAACTCATTTTTGGGAAAGGCACCAAACTCTTGGTCACACCAAGTAAGTTCTTCTTTCTGGCTAAGTATTCTTCCATCATGCAGAAGCTGTCAAAACACAGGTGGTGTTTTCTTTGCTTGGTTTGTGTTGGTTGGTTCTTGATACCAGTTGGAGAACAAGGTTATTAATGCACATATTCCCCAGGGTTTTGGCCTTGGGCTTTTAAAACCCATGTAGTATCTCCCTGAGAAACTATGTGAACCTCCATAAGGAGGAAAGTCCAAGAAAAGTAGCGGGGGTAAAAGGCAAAAACTGGATGAAAATAGACAACAGACAAGGCAGGATCCCAGGAGACAAAGCAGTAGCCACTTCTAGCGAATTTCCCGGGAGGTACTCTTGCCAAAGCCGGTTCTTTCGAGGAAAATTACAGCAAATAGAATCAGGGTGGGAGTTGCTAGTTATTAGTATTCCTCCCACGTTATAACCTAATTACAAGGAGGTTGTTTTGGCCATGGGCAGTCATCTCAAGTTTTGTTTTCCTGCTTGCCTTCCCCACCTCCACCTGTCTTCCTAGAAGCCCCAGTCAAGGTTATTGCAATAGCGCTGCACACTGTGTAGCACCAACACGGGCAAATTAACCTTTGGGGATGGGACTACGCTCACTGTGAAGCCAAGTAAGTTGCGTTCTTCTTCACCTGGGCCTTCAGGGGCAATCAATCAAATCATTAGTTTGAAAACTACTTTAATCCTGTGCATCTGCTTGGGCTCTTTATTAATGTTATTTCCCTGGGCCAAAGAGAGTTAGTTCTCTTCTCTGCTTTGAAATGAGATGTGAGCGCATAAATACACACACATGCACGTACACGCTTGCTCCAGCTCATGCTGAGGGGTCCTCAGGAGCATACACAACATTTTGAAAGAAATAGAGATACAAATAATAATTGAGCCAATGAGGATGTCAGAAGGACCTCCAGGGAACTCAGTGCCTGCCACCACGGCCAGGGCTTCCCAGCAGTCTTCTTGGCCAGATGGGATGTGCCCTGGCTCTGTGAAATGGTCCAGGGCAAGGAAACTCCTCAGCCTTTCTCTGTAATCAATTCCAGAATTTAGCAGCTCTTGCTCCAGAAAGTACTTCCTCATATCTAACGTTGATCCCCCTGCTGTAATTTAAACCTGTTTGAAAAGAATCACTAGAACTCTGTGCATCTAGCTCTGGTGCTTCTTTTCATTGAGAATAAAATACCAGCCATAGAAAGTGAGGCTGGGCACTGAGGCCACTTCTGAGCCCCTCTGCAATGCCATGTGTCCCCTCTGGACATTTTGAGCTTAAGCAATTATGGATTGGGCAATATAGCATAAGCTTTGGAGCTAGGTTACCAGGGGCAAATTACTTAACCTCTCTGAACCCTAGCTTCCCCATCCTTAAAATGAAAGTAAAAATATACCTACCTTGTTGAGTTATTGTAAGGATCAAATGAAATAACACAGCTAAAGTATTTAGCATAGTGCTGAGAACATAGAAAAATCTCATTAAACCCCAGCTATTAATAATAATGATAAACATCATCTCTAAAGCACAGCTGAGCTTTTGTTTCGCCCCTCGGGCTCTTCTGTCAAGGCTCTGTCATGCATCAGGAGCAGAGCTGGAATGGGGGGAGGGTGGAGAATGTCAGCCTGTTCTATGAAATTCTTCACCTGGGATTTGAGAGTGGAAATAGAAAGAATCCTGACTAATTTGAATACAAAATCATCCAAGTGTCAGAGCAGGGTGGGGGCGGGGGGAGGTTCCTGCAGAGAGCTGCATGGCTGGGACTCTCGAGGCTCCTTGGAGCAGGGACGTGGTTCACAGGACAGCAGGGCAAGTGTTGCAGAAACTGAAGCCTGAACTGGCCCATCAGCAAGCTGACCCCAGTGTGACATCCTCCAAAGGGGCCTGAGCCCTTCCCAAGAGATGGGCTCCCCATGTGGAAAGTCAGTGACAGTGAGAAGAAGGAAGGACATGTGTCCCCAGGGGGTCCTTCTACTCATCAGGGTAGAGCGGTTCACGAGAGATAGGACTTCTGAACAGAGCCATGGAATGAGATTGTTAGACCTGGATGGGGGGATCGGTAATGTTTGTGGAGGTTAAATAGGGCAATTTACTTTAAAGAATAGAGGTTGCTGGTAAAGTAGGAGTTGAGTCATCTCTAAATCCAGGAAAGGAAAGGTTAGACAGAAGATGGAGGGGCTCGCGTTCCAGCCCCACCAGGATTCAGACCACAGGACGGGGCTAAGACTGAAAGTTAGGTTGGTGCTAAAACCTTTCTAATAGGTCTTTGAACAGTGAAAATGAGCTGCCAGGAGTAGTTGCCAGGGCACTTTCTCTGGAGGGTTTTTGAAAGGAGATAACGGCCCTCCTGTCCAGGGAGACTGGAGTGCAGTCCTGCCTCAAGGCAGGAGGAGAAGTGAGAAGCCCCTCTAAGCCTCTCCACAGCCCCCAGAGCCTCTCTCTACTGAATGACTCAGGCTCGTTAATGCAGAGTTGCATCCTGCGGGGCACAGAGAGTTGCTGGGTTAAGTTTCAGAATCTTTGCTTGCTTGGTCCCAAACTCCCTTTATCCTGAGGACTTGACAGGACGAATAGGCTGGCCTTTTCACTCTGAAGCCAAAAACACAGGTTCTAGGTCCTGGGTGGTGTGAGGTGCCCTGGCATGTGGGGAGGAAGCTCCAGGGGTTTTTGTTAAGCCCAGAAGCACAGTGAATAACAATGCCCAGAATGTGATCTTCGGTCCTGGCACCAGACTGTCGGTGCTGCCCTGTGAGTACAGTTAAGTGGGGAGAGGAGATGCATCCAGTGCTCATCATGGGGAAAAGCTGGAGGGGCTTGAGGCCAGGGGTCCACTGTGACCTCAGGAGCAGTGCTGGACAAAGGGAGAGGGAGAGTGCAGAAGAGCCCATGGGGCCATGAGGAGTGGAAGAGCCCACTATACGCATTACTGGGGCGGGGGGGGGGGGGCTTTGAAAGTTCCCTTCTCAGGAGGGCTTTGTGGGGGGAAAGCTGAGCTGGCAGGTTTTTGATGCTGAGATAATCACTGTGAGGAAGGACAAGGCTTCTCCTTTATCTTTGGGAAGGGAACAAGGCTGCTTGTCAAGCCAAGTAAGTGGTGTATAATTCAAATTATGTGTTGAATATGATTATCTCCAGGAGGAAAAGCTGCTGACTTTTCCATGGGGGCTTTCTTGGGTCAGAAAGACATTGAAGGGGTTGAGCAGACCAAGGCCCAATACCTCATCACTTTCTTCATCCTCGAAGGGGCTCTGGGAGGTATAGAGAGGAGCAAACCCACCAGGACCCCAGACCTTGACACCAGTCCACTCTAACAGACTTCCAATAAGTAAAACCTCAAATGGCAAGATCTCCCTCAGAAGGAGATTATAACATAGTTATTCCCATTGGATAGATTTAAAAACTGAGGTAGGAGAGCTTATGATTAATGATTAATATTGTTCTAATAGGAACAGAACACAGGGATCCCAGAATAGCTTTTCCTCTACAGGATGTCCCAAAAGTCACCTCTAAAGTCACCATGCATAAGGAAAATGAGAAATTATAGCCAAATGTACAATTATAGCCAAATTTACATAATATTCATTTCAAAATTTTTCAAAATATTCTCTACCGCTTTGTAAAATTTTGTAACGAATGTTTTGTAAACAAAGGTGCATTTGGCTACACTTTCCCCTCTTCCCCATGCATGGTGACTTTAGGGGTGACTTTTGGGGCACCCTGTAGACTCATGAATCCAAAACCCCAGGTTATTTGAATGCAAGGGTAACAGTCCTGTTTGAGCTACAGTGGTGCTGGGGACTGGATTTAGTCTGAACGCACTGCTGGACTGGGACAGTCCTCCCCCTGCAGAGTCTCCAGCTGCTGCCCAGGCTTCATTAACCCTCGTGGTGCTACTCTTGGGCCCGACTACCTGGGAAGTGCAGCTCTTGGCACACGTCGCCTTCTGTGTCTTAAAAGAAGAGAAATTAGAAGAGAAGGGGAGAAAAGCTTTTATCTCATATCATGCAGTCACCTCATTTTGCAGCAAGATTGTTTCCCCATGAGCAGTTTGTCTTCATTTAACAGCTGTCTTCTCTGGGGAAGCCATTTTGTAGAGGTGTTTGTCACAGTGTGACAACTGGTGGCTGGGGGAAATTGAATTTTGGAGCAGGGACCCGGGTTACGGTCACCCCAGGTAAGCCTAATTCCCTGGAGCCTCACCTACCCTTAATTTTAACCCCTGCCTGCCAAGTCTTTCTAGCTGAGGCTTTGAGAAATACCAGGGAAAGGAAGCCATTTCCCCAAACAGCAGAACCCAAAGCCATTAAACAAGAATGAACGATCAGTTTGGTATTAAATAGAAACATTTTCAGGTAAACAGGAATTCTCATTACTCTCCGTCAGTCGCCTGTGTGAATACCATTATTCCCCTTATAAGGAAAAAAGTTACAATAAGACATACAGCCATGATTTACGTTGTGGTGTGGGAGCAGTCTACTGTGGATTTGGGGGTGGAGGATTAGAAATGTGTTCGGGCAGATTGGATGTGTTTTTGACAGGATATGTAACACAGTGTGAATTATAACCAGGGAGGAAAGCTTATCTTTGGACAGGGAACCAAGTTATCTGTGAAGCCCAGTAAGTATAAAATTATATCCCTGGATTAAGCAATGTTTGTGGATTAAGGGCTGATTTAGACCCAATTATACACTATATGAAGGATGTTTAGAGAGGGGAATGAGTGTCAAATAGGAGACTACAATTCTCCCTGGCCAAGATCTGGCATCTCGGTGCAAAATGGGCCATGTAAGAGTGTCTCTGGGACTTGCTCCTGAATGTACGTGTTGGGACTAAACTGTATGACTGATTACTAGGGGTACTGGCTTGGATGACAGCCCCGGATTTGTGCAGTAATTGGTGACAAGATTTCTAATTCCTTAACAAGCCTTCTAAGGCACGATTCTCTTTGGCTGAGATTATGTCAATTTCTAGAAGGAAGGAACCTTGTAAATAATAATCATTGACCACAATAAATATGATTAGTCTCTGCCAAAGTCTGAAAATCACTTTTTAAAAAAAAGTTTATTCATGAGTCCTGGAGGATACTCTCTGTTTCTGAGACTCTAGACCAAAAATTTGTACAACATAGCCTCGTAGGGCAGAGAGAAACTTTAAAATCTTCCTCTCTGGCTATCTCCATTTATGAGAAAACTGGGACTCAGGGAAGAGACTGATAATGGCCCTACAGCCAGTCTGTGAATAAGCAAAGATTAGACCTTAAATCTCCAGTTTGCTCAAATCTAAAGTCTGAGGAGTCTACAAGATTCATCTGACAAATATTTTTATGTATCTACTCTATGCCAGGCTCAGTGATCTGACCTGGGACCCAGCAGGAAACAGATTCAATGTGATGTTGCCCCCAAAGGACTTACATTCTGTAGGGGGAATCCCATTTCTTCTCCCGACTATGACAATGCACACCTAGTCCCTCTTGGGTCATGACCCTTTTATCCATCCCCACTACCTTAGGAAAATGATTTTGAGGGCAATTTAAAAGTCTTTTAGCAGGTAACTCAACATAGATAACATGTTAATCATGAGAAAGGAAATGGCGCAAAAGAAAAGAGGAAAACTAGCAATTTCCCTGATATTGATCATAATACAATTATTATATCAATATGAAACTAGTGGCCAAGTTCACTGGACAAAGCTAGCTCTAAACCTACCTCATTTAGATTTTGCAGACTCAACCAAAGGAGGATTCAAGAATTTGGGCAGTTTTGTGGTGGCCATTGATGCCCACAATGGAGGAAAACTATTCTTTGTTCTGGGCTTTGTGAGTTCCTTAGATGAATATATCCAAATTCTGATTTGACATCCAAAATGAGAGAGCACTTGCTGTACAATTATTTTGAAAACATACATTTGATGCCTAGAACTCTATGGCAGAAAGTAAAGATCAAAGATCCCCTAAAGGAAAAAAGAGGATTGTAAAGACAAAGAATTTATTTAGGATTAATAGACAGTCCATTTGGTTACTCCAGACCAAACCCAGATTGACAGTCACACAGACCTAATTCATAAAGCAACCAGCTGCCAACTGTTTACTCAGTGCCCCGCCAACCTGGCCTATTTGATCTGGTTTTTGTTACTGGGCATATCACAGTGTTTCTTCTGGCTCAGCCCGGCAACTGACCTTTGGATCCGGGACCCAATTGACTGTCATTCCTGGTAGGCTGCTACAGTTAAATCCTATTTGCACTAATTAATTAGTCTATAAGTATTTTCTGTACATGTGATTTAACAGGCCTGGGGTTGAAGATGGGAAAGACACTAACAATGCATATTGGAAAAGGTAAAGTGAGAAGAGAAATATTTATCAGAGACAAAGAACCTCTTTGCTAAGGTTAAAGAGGAATTGATGAAAATGACTACAGAAGAATCCATCCTAACCGAGAAGAATTGCAGACTAGTAGGAACAGATTCCATAAAGGGAACCTCTGTTTCTCCCATTTGCTCTAGGAGCAGACCATGTGCTACAACATGGCTTTACCAAGAACTATCTTAAACCAAATCTAGTTGGCTGGCTACATTTCTGGCCTATTCTAGCTTCTTTCTATATAAGTCTTTAAACACAAAGGTGCCTGTTTAAGATATTTAAATGAGGCTCTTTTTCTATCGCTCTCTGGTGCCCTTCCAGCAGAGCATTCCTGTAACACACTGCTTATCATTTCTGCAAGTAAGAACAAGTAAGCCCCTTGCCCTCCAAAACTGCATAAGTATTATAATTAGTTGGCTTAGACTGAAGTCACCTCTATTTTATTTCTCATAACTGTGTTCGTTTGTTGAGATTTGTTTAAATCCACAGTGTGGGCGTCTAACTGTTGGCACTGAGGTTTCCTTTCTCCTGAAATTGTCAGCAAAATATTTTGCCCATAAATAATGTTTCATCTAGACTTGCAAATGACAGCCAACACTGCAGCCTCTTTTCTCTTTTTTTATTTTTTTCACTGCCAGAGGGAATATGCCGGCAAGAAGCAGGAAGGGGAAAAAAAAAAGCCAAAACGTACAGTCTCACTGTGGAGTCTGGGAGGGCAATTTAAATGTGTATCTTAAGTACATGTTATTGTAAAATGTAGGTACTTTAACAGTCTACGGTGATCTTGTTAGATCATACATAGAGAGTATAGCTGGTTAGCTAGTGTAGTTCAGGTTGTCCATGAAAGAAGATGGGTCTACTTGTAAAATAGAAGCCAGAAAAGAAGCTTTCAGATAGCCCTGGAACTAAAGGCAGAATAGGAATTTTCCACCTAAGGGATATTTGCATTTATAATTAGGAAAAGAAAAAGGTAAAGAGCATTTGCTGGTCATGACCTTGTTTCAAATATCGTGTGCATTGAGCACAGAGAACACAAGAATGAACCCAAGCAGAAAACGAAAGGAAAGAAATCGATAAAACTAGTGAAGAAAACCAGTCGCCCTTATCTTGCCTGTCTCCGATAATGAATGTATCTTCTCAGCTCATTCTTCACTTTGCTTTTCAGATTTCCTGGGGAATTAGCAAAGAATTGATGGGGCTGGGTCAGTCTTGGCCTAACTTGGTTAGTCATCTCTGGAGAAGACATCTCCTTTTTAGGAAGGCCCAGGGGACTTTTTGTAATGACAGTGAACACGGTGTATAACACCAACAGATTTTACTTTGGATCTGGGACCAAACTCGATGTAAAACCAAGTAAGTTGTAGTTGCCTACAAGAAGTTACCAACATATTATACGAAATTCCTCTTACCAGCTTTTATTTGAGTTATTTTACGTTCTGAGTCCCTACTCATAACATTTTATTATTCCTTATTTCATTTGTCATTTGAACGGGTATAAAATGTAATAAACAAATCCTGTAATTCAGTAAACATTCTGAATCTTCCAACTATGCTCTTGGGATCTTATCTTATATAAGGAAAACAGCCCAATTTAAACTGTTGCTACTTGACAGAAGAGCATTTGCATATAATTTGTCAGAGAGAAGACATACAAATTAAAAGTATATGTATTTTAAAAAGATGAAAAGAGTTAGATAGCCTTGTTAATACTCTAATTACTAACACTTATTGAACACTTTCAATGTGCAAATCCCTGTCTTACCTTAGCTCATCTGACCCTCCTACCAAGCTTCTGGGGTAGATATTATTATCCCCCCTTTCACAGATGAGGACACTGTGTGAATATTGAAAAAAAAAAAAAAAAGAGGTTGAATAGCTACCGCAGGGCTCATGGCAGATAATGGACAGAGCCAAGCCTGTCCCTTAGCCAAGGTCTTGACCAGGTTTGTGTAGGGAGACCTACCACTGTGCTTATAATGACTACAGGCTCAGCTTTGGAGCTGGAACCACAGTAACTGTAACAGCAAGTAAGTAAAAAGGAAACATCCAGAATAATTTTAGGCAAAATAATAGATGTGTTTTTGAGAATTTTAACCTGAGAAGTGTAATGGTCAGTAAATAAATTCCAAAAGCTTTCTCTGTGTGCCTTAGGACCGTAACCTTTCTACCCTCCTTAACTGCCTCACCTCCTCTTTCACCCCAAAATAGCTCTCCTCCTCAAGCACACCTTCACAATGACTCATTTGTTGAGGGCATAGTCTTCATGGTCAGATAAAAATTGAACTATCTGAAATTATCTCAGGTCTCTAAAATAGGTGAGAGAAGATATTTCTAGACTGTATTAAGGAGAGACAGAACTTTCCAAATACATGAAGAGCTGCTATTAGACCCGGGAAGGGGTTAGTACAGAAGCAAAATCAAAACCAGCAGGTGAAAGGAGATGTCCCCAAGCCTCTGAACGGGTAGAACTGTGATGCAGAGGGAAGGCTGCTTCCTGGGAGAGCTTCACACTAGGTCCTTAAGGCTGACCAGCAGATGTTGCAGAAGGGATTTCTGTGCTGTCTTAGACATGACATTGAATAACCTCTGGGCTCCCTTTCAACTCTAAATACTAAAACTCTATGACTCAAACCCAGAGAATTAAAAGATGAGCTCAGACCTGCTTCCGCTCATTATTTTGATAGCCAAAGAAATAGTTCATCAAATTATTCATGAGCTAAAGCCTACTTGGGGTTTTTACACCCAGAAGATGGTGAGGTATGATTTCCCAGTGCAGTAAATGAGAAAATAAAAGGAGATGTCAGGGAAGGGGGAAAAAAGAAAGCAGGAACAAAGGGAATGTCTGGAGGGAGGACCAGAGGTCAAATGAGGGCAATGGGGTGATTTTGCAGAGGACAGACCTGGCCTATCAAAGTTGCCACAACCTCAGCTTGGGAAAGGATGCCAACATAATGTCAATCTTAGTAAGTGAGCAGCTTTTTATACTGGGAAATAGGGCCAGGGGAGCGAAGTTTCTTTCAATTTAAACACTCTCAAAAGGATGTGTAATTGCTTTTTGAGGGGAGGGAACTCTGAAGGTAGAAAGACTATTGTTACCACAGATCATTTGTCCCTGGAGATACAGCCTCTGAGGACTGATTGTCCAGCTCAGACTGCTGGCTGCACAGGAAAAAGACTTAACGCCACCTCAAGAGCGTGGAGGTGAATTTTGCACCCTATGTCCAAAGCAGTGGGGGAGAGAGGATGGGAACTCCAGGGCCAGATTCATGTAAAGGGATCCAGCACTGTGTTGACAGAGGCTCAGCTGTGGGGAGGCTGTACTTTGGAAGAGGAACTCAGCTGACTGTCTGGCCTGGTGAGTCGGTCATTTTCTACTCAGGGAGACATTACTATGAAGAAATTCAAAACGGAGATGAACGAATTCCTTTAGTCTCGAAACTAAAGAAATGTGTATATTGCTCCTCCTGGAGGACCACTCTCCCCAGGTAGGCTAGGGTATTGAAGCAGAGAGAAGGCCAACACAACCGAGAGGTCCTTTTAGGGGCTCAGGAATCCAAGAGGAAACTGTGATGGTTCCTGCTAGAACAGGCACAGTATCCCCAATACCTGCTGGTCCAGACCTAGCACTTGGAAGCATATTCCTCTCCCCCTAGAATGGGCAAGCCAGGCTGGTAGACAGATTCACATGATTTATTTTTCTTGAGCCCTGTGATTCTTGGCCATCTCCCTGGCAGAGGACCCACTGACCAGTGCACTCCTTTCTTATTGAAAATGGCCTCTTCGTGCTACTCTGTAAACTTTCCCCAAGAAACCTGTTCACCCCCTTGCTTAGAGCAAGCCTCACCAATGAATGGGCTCTAGAATAGTTAGAAGAGGTCTGGGTCTGAAATTCTGATCCAACAGAGTAAAGCTGATCCAGGCAGCACAGCAGGTGCGGCAGGTAAAAGGTCTAAAGTATCCATCGTCCCTCTGGGGCCCTTTGTAGGCACTGAATCAAATGGAGAGACCCTGTTAGCAAGCGCATGCATGTGTATGAGTCAGTTCATTCAGTATTTCTACTCTAGATGTATGAACTGCCTGACCCTGAAGGTGCCCAGTCTCAGGGGGAAAACAAAGGTCCTTTGCAAGTTTAAAATGTCCAAATGAGCCCTGAATGAGGTTGTGGTCGAAAGCTATTACTCACAGAGCCAGATCCAAACAGCCAAAGCAGAGTAGTGAGCAACTATACAAAGGAATTAGACCCAAATATGTGCCCACCTACAAGCATTCCAGCTCTGTGAAGTGCTAGGAGACAGGATTACATTGAATATTGCAACCTCTCCACTTTTCCAAGGCCAGAGAGAATGTCCTCTGTCAGGTATCTGCCAAGTGTGACTTCCTAGGTCCTCGTGGTTTGTGTTGAGCCTCAAATCATTGTGCGACTAACGCTGCAGGGAACAAGCCAACTTTTGGACGTGGAACCACGGTGATCGTTAAGCCAAGTAAGCGTGGGGACTTGAGCCACAGTTGGGCCCTGTCATCGATTTTAAATTGAGTGTGCTGTCTTGGCCCAGATCAACGACTCTAAGTTGCCTTAGAAATGTTTAGCATTGCTCTTATGCATAAACACGTGTGTATGAACAAATTCAGCGTGGGCAAAGGGCATCACTATCTCAAGATTTTCTAAGGTCTATTTGTGTAAGGAAAACAATAAGGGTGCTTTTCTTATTTCTTTACATCTTTTATTTGATTGTCCCAAGAGGCAGAGGAAGGTGGGAAGGGGTGTTTCTCTCTATGGGGAATAGTAAAGTGATTTGAAGGTGGTCACAATGGCAAGGCAAGGACTCCCCTTTTCTAAGGATCTAAATATTGGTGCCAGTACCAGACCGCAGCCTCTATAACCACTATTCTGATTTATTTCCTCTGGCCCTCATTTTTCCCTATTAATGTTAACAATAATATTGGTAACTCTTATCTCCTGGTTCACAGAAAGTGTGTGGGGATTTAAAAGACACTGCTCTGAAAAGGATTGGAGCTAGAGGGTTTTTTTCTGAGGAGGGAGTATTATTTTGTTGATGATATTGTCTCTTTCATTGGGGAAGGGCTTAGAAGGGACTTGAAAGGCAGAGTGAGATGAGCAACACATGAACGTGTACAAACTATATCATTAAGGCGCTCAGGTAGTAGCCAAAAGAAAGCGTGGATCCCGGATCAGCCTCTCCTAACCACGTAGCCACAAGATTACTTGAGCTCTCTAAGCCTAAATTCGCTTATAACATGGAGATTATGATTCCTGCCCTGACTGTGTTAAGGGATGGTTTGAGACTCAAGTGAGATAATATATGTGAAATCTCTTTGAAAAGTGTGGATGGTCAGATGATTTATAATTTTTTAGAGTGAGATTTTATGAAAAATTTCATTTGAGGGTAAACTTAAAAGGTGAACGTGTTTAATCTACTTTGCCTATGGCAGAGAAAGGGTTGAATTGGGATGTAAGGGAGAACTTACTAACTATGAGGAAAAAAGAACATGAGAATTGGTGACCAGGACTTTCCCAGGAGGCCTTCAAAACCCTTCTCTCACTCAGGAGAGAAGGATGGGAGGCTGGGAGAGGGTAGTCAATGGTTTCCGGGAATTTCTACCATTCCTAAAGTGTGTAAGTTTAAGATTTTTCTTGAGGCTCGGCTCCTGTGGCTCAAGTGGCTAAGGCGCCAGCCACATACACCTAAGGTGGCGGGTTCGAATCCCCAGCCCAGACCCGCCAAACAACAATGATGGCTGCAACCAAAAAATGGCCAGGCGTTGTGGCGGGCGCCTGTAGTCCCAGCTACTTGGGAGGCTGAGGCAGGAGACTCGCTTGAGCCCAGAAGTTGGAGGTTGCTGTGAGCAGTGAAGCCATGGCACTCTACCCAGGGGGACCGCTTGAGGCTCTGTCTCAAAAAAAAAAAAAAAAGATTTTTCTTGAGTTTGCCTAGATGTGTGCTTAGTGTCGGGTTAGGTTTCGGCCAAGCCAAAGACCCCTGGGAGAATCCCCGTGCTTGAAAATGAAGCACCCTTTGGTTTTTTGTGGTGACATGGATCACTGTGGGGTATTCAAGCTCCCAGAAGCTGGTTTTTGGAAGGGGGACCCAGTTAAAGGTGGATCTCAGTAAGTATGGCTGTGCATTCTGAATTAGATTAGTTGTAGAAACAAGTCGCAAACTCTTTTGGAAATCTAAGTGGACTGCCAAATGTACTCAACTTATCCAGATTCCATGGGGAGCAGAGCGTCCTCCATGCCTTCCCAATCTTAACTAGAAGAGCTCATTCTTCCAGGAAATAGTTTACATTGTTGGCAAGCTTAGTAGGGAAGCAGAATGGAAAACAACTCCTTAGCTCAGTGCCAGTGTCCCCTTACCAACTTACTGCCCTCAGTGGCCTGTGCCACAGCACTCTTGCCTGGATAACATCCCACAGTCACTCTAGAAGAATCCCTGCCTTACTTTATCTTTTCCAAGCAGGAATTTATTACATCTAGCACTTTAGCAGGAAGAAGGCCCTTGATCTGTAAACGGAGGTGATGATTAACTCCTCCCTGCCTAGACCCCACTCTGACATCACCTCAGAGAGGCCTTTCCTGCCCAGCCAATCTAAGAAGCCATCAGGCACAGCCACTGCCTGGTCATTCTCCATCCTATTGGCGGCCTGATTTTAATCCATGTGCTTCTATCACTGGACATTATTATTTCCCTCCTTCTAGACCATAAGTGCCATGGGGACAGGAACAGTGTCTGAGCAGCTCTCACTGCTTTTCAGTACCCAAGGCAATGCCTTACACAATGGGGTGATCAGTGAATAGTTACTGAGTGAATAAAGGACCTACTACCAGCTGCCCCCCTACTCATGAGTTACAGAACTACAGACCCAAACACTGGGAACTTTTGCCAGGGCAAAGACAGAATGCAGGTTTCCATTGTCTGTAGTTCTGCACAGGGGGTTTGAGTGAGCAGGCATATGAGGAATTTGCAGAGCCTCATTTCATTGTGCCTGGGGAGGAAATATGCTGATCTTTGGGAAGGGAACCACCATGTCAGTGAGTCCCAGTAAGTACCTGGTAATTATTGATCATCATGCTCATATTATCCTGTGGTCTTATATTGTGCATATGACTAAATATCCTTAATCTTTAAGTCAAAGAGTATTGGAGTTTAAGGAGGATAATCATTAAAACAAAATGAAGAATGAGTGTTCTCCCCCATCCCTAATCCTTCAACCATATCCCTCATGCCACTCCATGCTCACAAAAACTTGTTAAATAAGGCAATGAAAGAAAGATTGCCTATAAGGATATTAGGAGTTTGCTAAACACTGGTAAAATGAGATTAGGTAGAGGTGCTTATTCCTAGGTAAAAATGAGGAACAAAGCTGATATCTTTTAACTAGGAAAACAAGATTACTTGGTGGAATTATGCAGATGTCTTTGAAATAAATGTTAGAGATGTCTAGAGAGTATCACTTGGACTCTTCTCGGGCTTTCCACTACACCCATTGTACCACTACTATTGTGCCCTGAAAAGAGGTTTTCACGGGCTTAATTCCATGGCTTAGTTTTTATTCCAGTATCAAAAAGAGGGAATCCTAACCAGAGCTCCCATGAGGTAGGATAGATGCCTGCTAATCACATAATCTATTATCAAGGTAGCTCGGGCATTTTTTTGTCAGCTAGCATGATGCTGTGATTTATAACACATCCATCTTTGGGAGTGGGGCCAGATTATCCATAAAACCGGGTGAGTAGGCAATGTGTCACCAAAGCAGGAGGCTTAATGTGGCGACTAAAGCCCACCAAACTCCCTGCCGTATTTGTAAGACCCAAATGTTGAGAAATTAATAGCTCATGTAGATCTAAGTGCATTTTGATGTAGAAAGAAATGTTAAAGGAATGGCACAGAGGATGGAAAGAGCTAGCTGTGGAGGAAAAATAGTCATGTACGTGAGCCAAAAATAACAGACTAAAACAGCCCAAAGAGTTGATCCTGCAGAAAAAGGCAGGATGTTTGGCTACACGCTTCTAATTCTCTTATACCCAGCTTGAATGGTGTTTAGAGAGGGCACAGTTTCTTTATTTGTAAAATGAAAGCATTTATTATAATATCACTGCATAAGTTATTTTAAAGATCAAATAAGCCGAGGTATGTGAAAGTGTTTTGTAAATTCTTAAATGCTATACACATGTAAAATATTTATTATTCGTTCGTAGGACAAAAAGAGCTAGGTCAGATCACATAATTTTTTTTAACATGAAGAGAATAGGTAAGTTCTTAGTAAAATAGCTGTTTTCATGTGGATCTATAGCCATAGGCATGGGTGGGGGGTGGGGAGGAGTGCTCTCTCTTCTACTCAAAGGTAGTGACTTGAGTGTTACCCAAAAGAAAATGGCAGGGGAAGGGAAGCCATTTTGTAAAGGCCTCTGCTACAGTGTGAATTCAGGGGGGTTACCAGAAAGTTACCTTTGGAAGTGGAACAAAGCTTCAAGTCATCCCAAGTGAGTTCAGTTTCCGAAGCATTTCCTCTTCCTTGTCTCCTCTCTGATGGTAACGTTTGGAGCTCATAATGGGATATAATGGGCCTGCTCTTTTCTAGCTATTTTCAGGAGATTTAAATAAAGGGATTCTATAAGGAGCCCTCATCCATCCCTTAACATTTTAATAGTACTGTTCTCATCCAATTTGTGTTCATTTTTAATATTAAAAAAAAAAAAAAGCTAAGACATTGCCTGTAAGACCAATGGAAAATAGTAGATTTGCAAATGCTAGTTGAAGAGAAGACAAATGGTGCTTTTTACTAAACTCTAAGCATAGTGAATGTTCTTTAATCAAAGGGACACTTGGCTTTGGGGACAATGGGGTTCAGTAAGTAATAAGGCTACCATGGAGTCACTGAGTTTATAAAACAAACTAACTCAGGGGGGCAGGAAGCTGTCACTCATCGTGGGCTGGGTGCTATCCCATGAAGGTTTAGATGGATTGAAGTTAAAATCAGGATTGGTACTATGTCAGGGATCTAAAAATAGATAACTGGAATGGGAATGAAAGAAAGGCTAGCTACATTTGTTGGATAAATAGAGTTGAAAATCAGGAGTTTGGGTGGTGCCTGTGGCTCAGTGGGGAGGGCACTGGCCCCATATACCAAGGGTGGTGGGTTCAAACCTGGCCCCAGCCAAACTGCAACAAAAAAATAGCCGGGCATTGTGGTGGGCGCCTGTAGTCCCAGCTACTCGGGAGGCTGAGGCAAGAGAATTATCTAAGCCCAGGAGTTGGAGGTTGCTGTGAGCTGTGTGATGCCACAGCACTCTACTGAGGGTGATAAAGTGAGACTCTGTCTCTACAAAAAAAAAGAAAGAAAGAAAATCAGGAGTTTGATGGTGATAGACCCAGAGATGTGAGTAGGTAGAGACTTTAAGTATTACATAGTAAGTAACCCAAATTTCGGTCAAATAGCCTAATATGAGGAATGCAAAAAGTAAGATGTGGACCCCTTTCTAGATGAAAGGGCTATATCTCCAGGTCTTAGGTATGAGAAGGATGTGTGGGCTTATAGGTGTTTTTGGCTGACTATGAAACACTGTGGGACAGATGGAGGCTATAAATGGATCTTTGGGAGTGGGACCAGACTGCTGGTCAGACCTGGTGAGTAGGGATCAGAGGGGTAACAGAAAGACTGAGAGTAAAATGTCTCCATGTCTCAAGAAATAATTGTGTAATAGATGAGCTGGAGATTATTTGAATCATTGTCTCTTGAATTCTGATGTCTGGTTCTAGCAAAGGAATTAACTTCATTATAGCTGTAATCCCCTCTCAAAGGAAAAAGGAGGAGGATTCTCCTGTCCCCTAAGAGCTCCTCTGGAGATATATGTGTCCAAAATGTCTTGTATCTAGGATATTTGTCTTTGTTAGCTGTGCTGGCCCAACCTGCTCAGCCTCAGATCATTCCTCATCTACAAAATAATGACATCGAAGTTCATGGCACAGTTGTGACCCAGAAGTGATGTAATAGCTGTGAATTATTAACCCACTTGGCACTGTACATTCCATGAATGCTGGTTTTCTTTCCCCTTCCCTAAGTAGATCACGGGTTAAAAAGCCCAACATTGGGTTCAGCCAGTCCTCCTGCCTTAACCTCCCAAGTAGCTGGGGTTGCAGGTGCCTACCACCACTCCTGGCCAATTTTTTCTACTTTCAGTAGAGATGGGGTCTCAATCTTGCACAGGCTGGTCTCAAACTCCTGTGCTCAAGGGATCCCCCTGCTTCAGCCTCTCAGAGTGCTGGGATAACAGGCATGAACCACCAACAACACTTTTAGACATCTCTTTGTTTCCTAATCACCTGGCATAGGTGCTGGGAATAGGGTCAAATATGAGGGATGTGATTTAGGGTGGTCATTGTAGGTTTTAGTAATATCCTTTGTGTATGTATGTTTTATTTGTAATTTGTGTGGTCTCTATTTAAAATATAAAGCCAAGATCAGCAATAAAAGGCCACTAAGATGAATTATTAAATTGAGAAATATGGTTATATCTTATATATATTTATAAATGAACTTGGTTTTTCAGGGGTTGTTGGTGATCACTGTTTTCATTAAGACTTTATTAAAGTAGAAATTCATTTTGCAACAACAACAAAAAAAAGATAAAAGAAAAGCCCAACATGGCAGGACATTTTTGTATGGGGGTTGGCTATAGTGTGACTGCAGGATACAACAAACTCATCTTTGGAAAGGGAACTATGCTTCTAGTCTCTCCAGGTAAACACTGACCACCTCACCTTTGTTTTATGTGGTCTAAGGGTTCTATGTGTATTGTATCATCCTCAGATTGCATCATACTTGTTGACCTTATGTGAATTTAAGATTGAACTTCCATGGGCTCTTCACTCGAAAATGGTAATAGCTAACAGAGGAGCTGGCAATAACAGTAGAACTAATTCATGAGGTCATGACAAGTAGAGACTAATACCCTAGACGATTAGGGCAAACATAGTTTCTCCAGAAATAGCCTCGCTTCCTGTTTAAAGCCTAGACTGTGGTCTCTCCCCCAGGCATCCTTCACATTCCTCTAACCTTCTGTATCCCAAATTTAGCTGTGGAATCTTAGACAATCTGCAACAGAGAGAGCTACAGAAATCTTTTATTACTGAGAATATCTGCCTATTAAAACGAAAAGATCCTTGAGAACAGAGACTCTTTTATATGCTGTGAAGTGTCTAATAGGGTCCTTTACAAAAGTAAGTGCTTGATAAATTCTTGTTTAATTGAAATTAAATACCCAAAGAAATCAAGTTTCCGGGCCAAAGAGAAGAAGAGAATGAAGTAAATGGCACACTTCACATACATTCAAGCATGTAGACGAAAAGGAGAAATTTGGATTGAGAATCAAATAGAGGCATGTTATAGTCTCTGCTACCAACCAGCAATATAACTTAGAACAGATCTCTTGCCTCCAAACCTCAGCTTCCTCCTCTATAAATGAGGAGGTGGGCGCAGATGACCCCTCTGGTCCCTTAGCACCAACAGTCTATGAGTTTATCCCATTTGGGACAGGGGAGTACTTTTTCCTCGTATGAGTAAGTCTAACAGCTATATTAAATCTTGAGTGTTTTCTTATTCATTAGGGTGAATCAAGAAAAGGGGTAGAGTAGCAGAGGTAGTTTATTGTGAGGCATTAGACACTGTGGGGCTTTGGGGGAGGAGGAAACAAACTCACCTTTGGGACCGGCACCCAGCTAAAAGTGGCCCTGAGTAAGTATGAGATTCTGTGGGAGCTACAAAATGTATTCTGCTGACAGTGAACAGGAGAGAAGGAGATATCTCTGTCATCACCTTATTTTTAATTAATCTAACACGGAACCATTAAGAGTTGTGGTGCTCAGACAAATTGTGAAAGTATTCAAAGACTATGTGAGCATATTTCCTTTGGTGGAACTTAGCTAACCATTAAGACTCTTTCCTAGACATGAGGCTGACAGAAGCTCTGTTCAGCATTAGTGTTTTTAACAGTAGAATTGAGCTAAGTGGAAGAAAAAATCTGGAATAGCAGAAAATTGCATGGTCATGATCTAAAAGATCCTTCTACTTCCTCCATGGATTCAGAGGAGCATTCAGGGGAGGATACTCAAGGTCATTTTATCCATGTGCCGCATAAGCCCAGTTCACTCCAGAGACTGTGCCCCCTTATGCTGAACTTTGTTCAGGAAGAGTCAGTGAAGTGCAGAGCCCAGGGTTTCTAGTTTCAGTCCAGAGTCCTAGATATGATTTGGCCCCAACTGGCCATGTGATGTTGAACAAGTTATTGCTCCTCTGTGGACCTTAGACACCCCCCAGGAAAAAAGGAGTCAAAGCACTCAAAATCTGTGATTCTGGGAACTCACTCTTACACTCCCCTAGAGTTTATAGGACTCAAGGGTATAGAGTCTTGTGGACACGTTATAAACAAATTCTACAACCCTAAAGAAATAATCTTATTAATCAACTATCTAACTTAATATAGAAGTAATAACACCCATCTCAGCCCCTTTGATGTGGGTCTGATGCTAGGTACATGGCATATAGTATTGTTTGTCCTTAAACAACCCTATGAGTTGGGACCAGTATCCCTATTTTATAGAAGAAGAAACTGAGGCTCAGAGAAGTCATTGCCCAAAGTCCCAAGGCTCATAAATAGAGGGCCTAAAATCAAACCCAAGTCTGCCTGCCTCATCTCAAAGTCCTGCTCTTTCAAATACATGATGTCCCAGACTTTATGCCAGAATTTACTTAGAAATAAGAGATGAAGCCTGGCATCGTGGCTCCCCCCTGTAATCCTAGCACTCTGGGAGGCCAAAGTGGGTGGATTGCTTGAGCTCAGGCAATCCTGACCAAGAGTGAGACCCCATCTCTACTAAAAATAGAAGAAAAAAAAAAAGCTAACTGGGCATAGTGGCAGGTACCTGTGGTCCCAGCTACTTGGGAGGCTGAGGCAAAGAAGATTGCTTGAGCCCAAGAGTTTAAGGTTGGTGTGAGCCATGATGATGCCACAGCACTCTACCCAGGGTGACAGAATAAGACTCTGTCTCAAAAATAAATAAATAAATAAGAGATGATACCAATCACAGTAAGTAAAGAAATGCTTGGAATTTATCCTTCCTGCCCTTACATATTGCTGTGAGTTAGACGAAGCTTCAGGGAATGTTGACATGGATGACCTTAAAGGATGTTCTTCCTCTTTCAATGATGAAACCAAAAGAACAGGGCTGCTGGGAGCATTTACCCCAATGGGGAGAGGAGAGAGAGGAGCTGGCAGTATGGACTGTCCCTTTCCCTCCCTGTCTCTTATATTACCCTAGCCATTAATGTAAACTGACCTGCAAGTGCCTGCCTGGTTTGTAAGTTATGGAAAATGTAGAGGGGGCACTCTGGACAGTGCTGGATCATAGAACTTTAGCTCTGAGAGAGAGTTTAGAAATTAGCTAATTCAGGCCTCTTTATTTTTCTAATAAGGATATTAAGAACCCTTGACTTCCTCATAAGGTCAGTAAAAACTAAGACTAAACTAAAATTTGATCTGATCTTGGAACCATATTCTAAGACTGCTGTTTGGTGAACTGCTTCTGGTAGTTAGGAGGTGTAAGATGTCTTTATAAGCAGGAAAAAACCAAATAGGTTTTACCAGGGGAGTAAGAAAACGTGCTTCTTAATATTAACACCTTACTATAGGCTCCCAGTTATGGTATAAAAATGAAAGAAAAGGAAATGGCCTATCTTGTCACAGTACAAATCACTGTGGGAAATACAGGAGGCTTCAACATTGTCTTTGGGACAGGAACAAGACTGTTGGTTGACCCAAGTAAGTTCCATAAAATAACCTGATTTATGGTACAATGTAGGTACATCTGTTCTCATTGATTCTTTTCTCTTTTGGGGGGGGATGGGCATGGTTTTATCTGCTATTAAATAAGAAGATAGTTGGCAGTAGTGATATTGCATTATATTGTCCTTAGAGGTCATCCTTACAAGAAACATGTAACAAACACTTAAGTAAGAATGGATAAATAAAACTTTCCTAGGTCCTGTCTAGAACTGAAACTATAATTATATAATTAACTTTTCCAGCCTGAGCATTCATGACATGTTTTTTATAATCTACTATGTACAAATATAGATGAATATATCCATTGGGTTCTGACTTGTTGCCATTTTCCAATGGTCTTAAGAAAATGAAAATTAATAGTAAAATCATACGCCTCCTACCACTTTGGTACATATATGTAGACAGAGTAGCAACCTTAGCAACTAACTTGTGTGTGACTGAGGAATTGCAGACAATGGCCCAGTTACGAGGTGCCATTTTGTATAGAGTTATGTCAGAGTGTGAACACAGGCTTTCAGAAACTCGTCTTTGGAAGTGGAACCCAACTTCTGGTCAGCCCAAGTAAGTCAGATCTCCAGAAATATGTAGTCCCACCCTTACTATTGGGTTTATGTTTATATATTTAGAGCATTTACTCCTGTCATGATAGATGATTATTATTGCTGCTATTTTCTTATTATTTATCAAAATAAGGATCCTAATGTAGAGTATACATTTTCTGCCCTGTTATTCTATTTATCCTTTAAGGAGAATCTCTGTCAAGATACGAGAAGAAAAATGTTTGCATTTCCTTTGAGTCAAAGTTCTTATTCATTTAGCTCCCATCTCTCTGTTGAGGTTCAGTTGGAACCTCACGATGCTTTGGTTTTTCTACTGCTTCTTATTATCTCTCTTAGAAATACTGCTTTGATTTTTCCTTGCCTAAGCACTGAGAATTTGCAGCTCACATTTACCCAAAGTATACTCTCCAAAATCTGGCTTGCTTGTCCCAATAATTATGTGCAGTAAAAGTCAGTTCAACTCAGTGAATAAGTATTGAGTGTCCTCAACAAGCCAGGAACCATAGTTGGTTTAGAAAGAAAGAAGGAAAAGAAGCCTAAGATAAGACCTCTGTTCTCAAGAATTTATAGTCTTATCAGAGAGAGAAGCCTCATAATGAAAAGCCTAATAATTATATGTGCGTGTGCCAAGATGGGGCTGTTGGGAGAGGGGGACAGAGAGCCCTGACGGCCGGAGACAGGACAGGGATGACAACAACAGGCCCCATCACCCAGCAGAGGACAAGCACATTCTACCCCAAACGTTTCTGAAAAAGGATTTGAGTCTGTTCTGTGCTGAAATGTTTGACTTTCCGGAGGACAAAAAGCCCCCTTGGCAGTTAGCATCCTTAGCGAGGTGAGAACAGAAACAGAAATGAGTCAGGTATGAGTCACCCAGGACTGTCGCTCAGCCCCAGGAGGACGCGGTGCCTCTGAGTCATGTCGAGACACGTCTGTAGCGTGTGGCCCAGAACACTGTGCTGGAAATGCTGTTGCTCCTGCTCTTTCTGGTAAAGTGAGAAATATGTTTTTGCTCATGTCCCCGAATGCAAAATGGTGCTTCTTCTCAAGCGTGGCAGAAGAGGTGGGAAGATGCCCGCCTGCTCCCTGGTATCTTTAGAAATACTCGCACCCACCCAGCCTACATAGGAGGCAGTGTTTTCCACTAATTTTGTAAAGACTCTGGATTTCCCAGAGGAGAATACCCAAAGGCTGTATTTGTTGATAGCGTGATAAGGAAAATGAAGGCGGGGCACTGAGGGCCTCCCTCAAGTTCCCAGACCACCCACTGTAGGAAAAACTTTAGGATCAGCCTTGTAGAGTTTCCAGATCCTGGATCTACCGTGAAAGGTGTGTGTCTTCTCTGAGAGCGTGGGCAAAACCAGAGGTTTTTGTAATGCACTAACCCAGGGTGTAACTATGGGAACAAGAGACTCACTTTTGGGACAGGGACCCAAGTGGTGGTCATACCAAGTAAGTGATCCCCTTTGCCCCAACCCTCCCCTGTCACTACACTGGGGTTGGACAATCTCTCATTGTACTTTCACGGGAGCCGGGCAGGACACGCCATTCGTCAGTGGCACACCAGGAATGGTCACTGCCCCAAATCTTTGCTAGCCTCTGGTGTCTTCTCCCCTCTTCTCTCAGCATCTCCACTGACCACACTCCCATTCTCTGTGTGAAGCTGCCCCTGCTCGTCCCTGAGGCTGGATTTCAAGTTGAACAAAGGCTCACAGAAGTGAGGCATCTTGCTGGTATTACAGGGAAGCCTGAGGCCCCAGATCGAGCATCTGTCTATGGTCAGTGCAGAGTGGTGTCAGGGCCCCAGGGCTCCTCCTTTAGTGGAGCCACATAGCTCTTTGCTAAGTGACCCTTAAACCCAGCATGAGATAAGCTGAGTGTCAGCAGTACTGATGGGCCTGGGAACCCCGGGCTGAGTTTCCCCCTCACCCCCGGTCTGTGGCCCAGGCCATGACTTCCCTGAGTTTCAGCTTTCGTATCTCTGAAGTAGGCAGCCTGGTCTCTGATTGCCTTTCATCTTAGAAAAATTCTATGGAAATTATTATGACTTTTTTTCTGCAGTCCTAGAGTTTCACACAGGCAGCTCCCTATCTGAGTCAAGGTCTTTAGAAATAAAGGAGTCAAGGGTTTTGGATGTCTTGGCCTAATTCTAGGCAGTAAAGAGGGAAGGGTAAAAGCATAATCTCAGGAAGGGCCTCAATCCTGTCTGCTCCCATCCCTGTCCTTAGGCAGCAGGACTTGGGGACTCTGAAGACCATGTTTCCCAGAAGTGTTGCCCCAGCATCAATGAGGCCATCAGCATGGGGAGGTCCACATGAGACAGGTTTTATCACATGCTATCCTTGACATGTGCGTTAGGAGGAAAGCACCATCTTAACGTTTGAAAGAGGGACCAGACACATTGTTCATCTGTGTGTGTGTCATAGAAATGATCAAGGAGGATTTTGTCGAGAGACTGTACTTTGGAAGATATCACCATAGCGGGGGAGTCTGTGGTGTGGTCTACTCTGTCATTAAAGGATCGTTGTTGCCCTGAGTAACTATCAGTTGTCTAATGGAGTAACTGAGGTTGTGCTGGACAAGGGCTTTGCACCAGGTTTTCAAAGGACAAAACCCCAGGTGTTGAGAAAAGACTTCACTCTTGGTTAGGTTTCTA
>NW_003852620.1:234956-237450 GCF_000181295.1 Otolemur garnettii
ATTGTGCCCATTTTACAGATGAGGAAACAGGAGGTTGGAGTAAGTAACATGCCCAAGATCCTCTACCTAGAAATAACAGAGCTAGAGTTTATGCAAATCTATTTAATTCCAGAGCCTTACTGTTGACCGTGCTACTACACTGCTACCAGCATGCCTCTGCACTCAGTAAAGGGCACCCTCACACCTTCCGTCACCCTCACACCTAACAGGGTACCTGTTGGTCCTTTGTTTGCCCATCCTGAACCTTCTTACCACAGTGGCCGTGGCATGGCAACTCAGCATTTCTGGAGAGATCAGTAAAGTTGTTGGATTGGGATGGCAGGACACAAGTGCAACAGGGAGAAAAGGAAGACTTGGGGGGACTGTATATTGGGCATAAGATTACATGGAAAGAGAAATTTATCATCAGAATCATGGAACAGGCTTAGAATCTTTGTTCCCTGAGAGAGAAGGCCATGACCATGTGAGGTGGCATGGGCAGCCACCCCAGCAGAGGGCAGGTATTTGTACTGCACTGTACCAGAGTGCGGCCACGGGCAGCAGAGTACTTACTTTTGGGAGTGGAACAAGACTCCAAGTACAGCCAAGTAAGTGCCTAAATTTAGGGCCTAGCCCAGACACAGAAAGTCCCTATTCTGCTTTCTTAGATGATGAAATCTGTACTTCCTGAACTAATTTTTCATATTTCTTTATGAGGCTTAAATGTCTTGAAATTTGAATTCCCAGCCAGTGGCTGAATAGTAGTTTGTTTTCCAATGGTTGTTATTGCTATTGGGAATTGGCCTTTTCACCATTACAGAGACAGATTCTTTTGCCGTCTTTAGATTCCCTTGGGACAAAAAGAAAAGAAACCGTGACTGATTGTGCCAAATGATTTGTTTTTGTTACCATTTAGTTTTCATGAAAGGTGATCAATTAGACTTCCCAAAGACTCTGGGCATTGGACACACTCACAGAACTCCAAGGCCAATTGAGAGATATGGGAAAAACTTAGAACCTAAATCATGCCATGAAAATAGTTAAAGGTTTAGAAAATGGAAGCATCCAGAAGTTAAAGGAGTAATGAAACAGTGCTGACGAAGAAGGCAGCAGGACTGTATACAAATGAATTAAAATACTAGAAGGCTTATACATTCAACAGTATTTATTGAGCAACTGTTTTATTCTAAGCACTATGCTAGATGTAAGGAAGGAAAAGTGGAAGGAAGGAGAGAAGGGGAAAAGAGAAAGGAGGGATGGAAAGAAGGAAGGGAAGGAGAGAAGAAAAGTCCAATGCAGAGTCTCTGCCATGTTCTAGTGGAGGAATATACAAGTTGCAATGGGAGCACAAGAGAAGGCGCACTTGACCTCCTCTCCCAGTTGCCTGGTACTTACATGCATCCCCCAGTACTGTAAGCCTGGTGAGGGCAGGACCCTCTCTCTTTCATCCTCACCTCTCTACAACACAGCACAATGCCTGACATATAGATCTTACCAAACAAATGAAAAAAATACCTTCTGGCTAGGAGAGTCAGGGAAGCCTTGGTGGAAGAGTACTTACTGTTTAAAACCTAATGGTTTAGACATTAACAAGTATTCTCCAACAGAGAGAGTTACTAGACCTCAAAATTGGGAAATTACAGAATCCATCCAACTGTACATGGGTGGGAGGTAGCCCATCTCTCCAGGGAAGAGCGCCTCTATATTTATCTGTTCATTTGTGAGCTTCGCCAAAGCCTCTTCCCCACCACAGCACAGGTACAGGCTGGATTTAGAAAGCCTGAAATCTGTCATGCTTCTCAAGAACCAGAGTTCAGAAGCAAAAGGATTATGATATCTGTGATAGAGAAGCAGCATGAATGAGTTTTCGCAGTAAAAAGGAAAGAGATGTGATAATAAACAGATGAAGTCTATGTCTCCGTTTGAGGGACCACCAGGAAATAGTTATTCTAAGGAAACTATTGGGAAGGCATGCAGAAAGAAGGCCAAAAATTCACATTAGGGAAAAGCTTTAAAGTGGCCATTGGTCCTAGTAGGCAAAGTATTAGGGCAGTGTGGGTCCTGCGCATTCGCCTCGTCCAGAGCTGCCCTGGAGCTGTTCCCAGCAGTGGCAGAAGCATTTGCTGCACAGCTGCCTAGGTGTTCAACTGTTGCCAAAATAAAACGAAGCTATTTCATGATGATTAGAAAGAAATGATCAGCATCAACGAGGCTCCTAACTGTGTTTGCAGGAGTGGGTAGGGGGAACTAAGACCTGACAGTGAGTTTCTCTCATCAAAGGAAAATTGACTTGGGAAGCAGCCTAGAAATCAGAGACAGGAGGTGGAGGGCCCCAGCCAGGCTGGTCATGCCCAGGTGAGAGTTCTTACAAAGCACCCTCTGACTGTGGGTCGTCTGGTGGCCTCAGTAAGCTGACTTTTGGAACAGGGACCAGGCTGGTCGTGTACCCATGTGAGTATGACCACACAAATGACCAGGGCAAGAATAACCAACAACTTGTCTATGAGAAAACAGG
>NW_003852620.1:237955-239719 GCF_000181295.1 Otolemur garnettii
GACCTGGGGGAAATGCTGGCGCTGCTCTCACCAGCTGTATTCAATAAAGCCTCCACTTTCTCAGCAGAAAAATGACAATAACTACACCATGGTTGTTTGAAATAATGCCCAGAATATAATAAGTGTTCAATAAGCAGAGGCTTTGCTAAAGTATTACTATTATAACTATTATTATCGAAGCTTTGCTGTACTAAAGTTTACACTACTGTAAATAGAAAGGGGAATAGTTTCCTGGAGAAATAGGAGATCTAAGAAACAAAGGCCCAGTGGGCCGTTGAGAATGGTGCTCTAAGTCCCTGCTGGCTTCCAGCAGATTGGCATCAGGATGTTTATTGCAAAGACCTTACCCACAGTGGGTACAGCAATAGCTACAACCTAATCTTTGGATCAGGGACCAGACTGAGCATCCGCCCAAGTAAGTAGAGTGGGAAGAGTGGACATTGACAGCTATTTCCTTCTTTGTCCAAGATGCTGACTTGAGCCCAGGTATTTTCCTCTGTAGGATCTTAAATTGTTCTTTCCAGACATTCCCGGAAAATCCTCCCATTCAGTGTTCAGTGCTCTGGCTTGTTATTAGGCTGAGACCTTAGGAGTCACAAGGCAAGTGATGTGCAAGTCATCCCGGACCTTCCACAAGAGTATCCAAGACACTGCTGCACGGAGAGGGGGTTTCGTTCTACTGGACCTTGTTTGTTGAAAGCACAGCCTCAGTGTAGGGCACCACAGAAAAGGGCAGGAGGGAAAGGACTGTACATGGCAGAGACAAAATCCTAATACGACAGAACAGATCTAACTCTCAGGATTGTAATTCTCCTGTCCCTAAATAGGAGAGAAGTACTTCTCCTACTTAAGCAGTAGGTGGTAGGTAGGTCTCAGGTGTTTCTGTAATGGCGTCACCTGCAGTGGGAGTATCGGCGGAACAGCTGGTAAACTCACATTGGGGAAAGGAACCCAAGTGTCCGTTATAGCTGGTGAGTCATCCCAGGCAGCACCGTTTGCAACTGTCTGGGTCAGTGTCATTAATTCTTTCCTAAGGGATATCAGTTACTACAGTGAGGCTAGCTGTGGGTGTTATAACTAATTGCCTTACGGAGGCCTGGGAAGGGAAAATGAATCACTATCAATCGCGAATATTTGTTTCTCTAGGTCAAATACGTTAAAATTTGACTTTAATCATTCAACGGGCATTTTTAAATGCTTCCTATGTGACTGTCCTTCCATAAAATGTTAGACTGACTATGAAGTCTAAGATAGATGCCTAATTTATTCCCAAATAGCCAAAGGCACGGAGCTATTGTAAATTATCAACTCATGAGCTATTTTAATATTAACTGATTGATGATGTTGATGAACACAACAGAGACTCGGAGGGGTAGGGTCCTGGCTGGAGCACTGGCCTCGGTGGAGAAAGTTTTATGGGATTCTTTGAGTCCTGAAGGTTGGATAAGATCCATAGAGGCAAAGAAAGGGAAAAAGGTGAGTTCCAGGCATAAGACCAGCCAGAAGGGAGGGATGATATTGGCAATGAGCAAGGCACATGCATTTTGGCCTAAGTAAACATATTTGATAACAATGCTGGGTGGAGGGTATGGGAAATAAGAGGTCTTCTTAGACAAAGGAAAAAAGGAATACTACATCATTCAAGAGAAATTAGGGCCAGGGCCACCTACAAGGAAGTTGAGAATCCAGGGGTTTTTTGGGAGGCGGGGGGAGTTGGTTTGTTTTTTTCTATTTTCTTTTTCTTTTCTTTTTTTTTTTTTTTTT
>NW_003852620.1:239784-244431 GCF_000181295.1 Otolemur garnettii
AGAGTCTCACTTTGTCACCCCCGGTAGAGTGCCATGGTATCATAGCTCACAGCAACCTCAAACACTTGGGCTCAAGCAATTGTCTTGTCTCAGCCTCCCAAGGAGCTGGGACAACAGGCGCCCACCACAACCCCCGGCTATTTTTAGAGACAGAGTCTCGCTCTAGTTCAAGCTGGTCTTGAACTCGTGAGGTCAAGCGATCTGCCCACATCGTCTCCCAGAGTGCTGGGATTACAGGAGTGAACCAGCGCACCCAGCCTGAGAAATCTAGTTTAGAAATGCAGACCAGACATGAGGGTAAGAGGAGCCAGCTATGATGTAGCGGCCTTCCCTCTCCTTCCTTCCTCAGTGGGCTCTAAGAGGGCTTACCCCATGCCTCAGAGGAGGAGAAACCTAAGGGTTTCTGTAATGGAGACGTTGAAAGTGGAGTGCAGGGTTTGGCTCCCAGGGGCAATTTGGCAAAGGAACCCGAGTTTCTGTTATTCCTGGTAAGTCTGCCCATGCTTACTGTTTCTGACACTCAGCAGAGCCTCAGTGGGACTCAGACTCAGTGTCACTCACCCTCTTTTCTGGGTTCCTAGTGCTTAGCTTCAGAGCACAGATTTATTGGTAACGGAGTTTTCAATCACTGCTGAGCCCTTGGGAATCTAAAGCATGAGAGCATTCACACATGTGCTTCTGCAGTTAGTTTTTCATTAAAATGACAAGTTGGGGTCTAGAATAACTGAACTTCCACACTGGAAAGTCGATCCATCTCGCTAAGGCTATCTCTGATATCATCAGTGATAAGATGTGTCTCAGTTGGATGAAATAGGATGTCTCTCCCCCACAGGGCCCTGGCAGACTGACCCTGAAAGACCTCTGAATTCAGAGTGGTTCATTTCTTATTTTCAGACAAAAAGGTTGCATTAAGGTACATGGAGATTAAAGTAACAGGGGACTAAAATTAAGTACCTCTAACTCAGTTCCTGTTGCCATTCCTAAAATCTCATGTTGTGTGGCATTGTGCTTTCGGGACCAATGCTGCCGTACAGAACTTTCCATGACAATGGGAGTGTTCTGTCAATCCACAGTTCAGTGCAGTAGCCACCAGCCGCATGTGGCTACTGAGCTCTTGAAATGAAGTTTTCATTTTTAATAGAATTTTAAGTTTGATTTAGTCCTGGTTAATTTTATCTTTTCTTTGCGTCTGTTTGTTGAGACAGAGTCTTACTATGTCATCCTGGGTAGAGTGCTATGGCATCATAGTTCATAGCAACTTCAAATTCTTGGGCTTAAGCCATCCTCTTGCTTCAGCCTCCTTAGTAGCTGGGACTACAGGTGCCCGCCACCATAGCCAGCTAGTTTTTTCTATTTTTAGTAGAGATGGGGGTCCGTCTTGCTCAGGCTGGTCTCAAACTGAGCTCTGGCAATCCACCCGCGTCGGCTTCCCAGAGTGAGAGGATTACAGGAGTGAGCCACTGAGCCCAGCCTATAGTCTTGGTTAATCTTCAATTAAATAACCAAATGTAGCTAGAGATTATCACAGAGGCCTTCTCCGATACCCACTGGCCCCAAGGCTTAAGTGAAGGTTTAACCAGGACTCAAGGTTGGGCTTTTGGCCCCCCAGAGCAGCCCCTTTCTCCCCTAAAGCCAAAGTCCGTCCTGCAGCACCTAATCGCCTTCCCCTCAAGGCCACATTCTCTCAGCACTTCTGCATTCTTCCATGTCCCCTCGTCCATCCCACCCAAGACCCCCCAACCCCCCATGACTCCCAACCCACTGTGATGTGTCAGTGGAGTTAACCCTTTGTCTCCCCTCCCACTAAAGAAACTGTTTTAGGGGCACAGTGATGCCAGGCTGCCCAGGCATGAGGAGGGTGGAGGGGAGCAGGTAGAATCCCTCCGGGCCAGAGCTCTGGGTGTCTCTCCCACCTGACTATGGAGCCTCCTGCCTGTTCTGCAGCTCCGGGTCCCCACACTGTAGGCAGCTCTGCCTTGATCAGCATCCCAAGGACGAGCCAAGGGCTGATTTCTTTGGATTTCATCCAGCTGGATGTCTGCATTGCCAAGGCCACCCTGGCTAGCTCAGCAAGTGGGTGTACAGACCAGGGTCTCAGAAACCTTGTGTGTATGTGAGGCGCTGTGGGATCAGAGAACCACAGGGGCAGGAAATTCTAATCCCAACCCCGTTGGAAACTCTCTGGGTGGCCCCCACTTGCTAATCCTCCAAGCAAACCTCTGCTTCCTCCTCTAAAGGCAGAAGGTTGGAAAGAATAAACAATGAGAGTCGCATTAAAAACACAAAATCCTACGGAAATACTGAAGAATAAGTCTTAGCACTAAGGAAACGCTTCCAGCAGCTCCTGCTTCCTGCTGAAGCATCAAAACTGTGACTCGGTGTTACTCAGAAGCACTTTTTCATGGCAATGCTCTGGCAGCATTAGTAGCTCTAACTACTAACCTTTACAGTAAATTAAATACACGTTTACATGGAGAAACTCCCACTGGTTTCTCAGAATAGCCTGGTTAGGAAGGTGGATGAGCCAACATCTTCATCTTATGCATGAAATTCCTGAGACTTCACGAGCTGATATATCTGGTATTTACTAATTACTATTTGGTAGAGCCAGGGCTTGGACACGGGTATTCTGATTTAGAATCCAAAACTTTTGTCAGTGAGAACAAAATCTCCTGATGATGTGACAGATTTTCCCACTTAATGCCAACAGATCAGAGACCTCCAAATCCTGCCAATGTCCAGCCCAAGTAGGGGAGACCACTCCAAATTCCAAGACATATGGTTTGCCTTGCTGGGCCTTTTCTCTATGGTTGCCTTTGCCCCACCTGAGCTGTGTTATTTCCTAGACTTGCTGAGGTTTTGAAGAAGTTCCTGTTCAGTAGAAGAATAAGCAATATCATTAAATCACCCTGCATTTCTGGTTTCCTTGACTGACTGACAAGGCCTGGCAGAGAATCTTCAGTGAGAGCCTGGCCTCTTGGCCTGCACTGATGGCTTGTGCCTGTCCCTGAGTCCCAGTCTGTCATAAGCAGCTGGTTTCTAAAACATTACATCCCATGTAAAACCTGAGCCATGGGCTCCCTTGTGAGCCCATGACCTACAGCCCACTCTGTTCATCTCTGGGATCTGGACTCTGGCCTGGGTTGGGGCAAAGAGGGAAATAAGAGCATCTCCTGACCTCCATCTTCTTGGCCCACAGATATCAAGGACCCTGACCCCGCCGTGTACCAGCTGAAAAGCCCTAAACTGGGGAACACTTCCGTCTGCCTGTTCACTGATTTTCCTTCTAATAATACAAATTCATCCAATAATGAACCGGACGTGTTCATGTCAGACAAAACTGTGCTGGATATGAGGTCCACGGGTTCCAAGAGCAATGGTGTCTTGGCCTGGAGCCAGAAAGCTGAGTTTGCATGTGCAGACACCTTCATGGAGGATCCCTTCTACTCTAACTCAGGTGAGTCCAGACTTGGTGTCTTTGCAAGAGGAGTTTCCTGGCTTCAGGAGAGGCCCGGCTCTGCCTGGAGCTCAGGTCAATGGTATCTAAAAGCCACGCTGATTGGTAGTCTCAGCCTCATCGACTGTCATCAAAGCCCCACACTGTGTTTCCTAAGGAGCACTGAGCCCTGCCCTGGCAGTTCATGTTATGTCCTGGGCAAAAGACCGATGAACAGGCGGCAGGAGGGGGCCCTGGCCCAGCCTCGGCCTCCCCACTCTGAGCTCTCACCTCCCTGCCTTTGTTCAGGCTGTTGCCCCTTCCTGCTCCTCCAGGCCCTATACTAATGCCCTTCTCCAAGAGGCCTTCCTTCATTTCTCCCTGTCTGCCAAAATATCTTCCCCTGCTCCTGACCTCTCTCAGTCACTCATTCATTCAGCAACTGTTGGCTGTGCAGTGCCAGGTGCTGGAGTAGAGGAATAGAACGCCAGATGAGGGGGCCTTCCCTGTGGACAGTCCATTCTAGTTGGGGGAGTCCCTCCATCAACAGGGGCAAATCTAAGAAATTTCAGATTGTAATGTGTGCGTTAACTTGGGGTTGAGGAAACAGACACCATCTGGGGCCAAAGTCAGGGACAGGCTCTCTGAGGAAAAGCTATTTAAAGGTACCAGCCAAAGGCAGAGAGAGGACCCCAGGGAAGCCTGAGACAGGGGTGTAGTCAGAACAGAGAAGAGCAGCAGGAGCTGGGTGAAGCCAGCAGGGCCAGGACTCAGGGCCTCGAAGGCCATGAGAATGCAGACACTAAGCCAAGTGTGCTGGGAAGCTGTTGGTTGGCTTCAAGTCGGGGAAGGACACCTAATTCCCTTTTGTAAAGATCAGCCTGACAGCTGTGAGGAGACTAGGCTGTAGGCTTCCACAGAAAGGGAGTGATTGCAACAGAGATGATGGAGGCCTGGACGGGGTGGTAGCAACACCATCAGGTTTCAAAGATAGAACCAGGCAGAGATGGGAAGAAGAGGGGATCAGAGACAGTGGCTGGGTTTGATGCCTGAGCAGGTGAGTCAATGGTAGCACTGTTTATGGAGATGGAACAAACTTAAGATGGAGCTATGGGGCTCGGCGCCTATAGCTCAACCAGCTAAGGCGCCAGCCACGTACACCTAAGGTGGCGGGTTCGTATCCCCAGCCCGGACCCGCCAAACAACAATGA